>NC_056741.1:1617354252-1617514252 GCF_019279795.1 Protopterus annectens
CTCCTTCCTCTTTCAATATAGGCTATGCATGCAGCAGTACAGTTTCTGTCAGTCTTTCTTCATTCAGAAGCTTTTTGAAGTACTCTTTCTGTCTGTCCTTCATGTTCTCTGGACTGGTGAACAGATTATTGCTGGCATCCCTTATGAATGTCATTGCCTTGCAACCCGATAGTGTCCTTATCCAGATGCTGAGCTACTTTCCAGAAACTGATAGAATGTTCTCTATAGCCTTGTTCTTTGCTATCTCATCTGCTGTCTTAGCTTCTTTGTTAGCTGTCCAGTATTCCATCTTAGCCTGGCATAGCTCTCAACCTTCCATCTCAAACATGTATAGCATCACCTCTCACAATGTAGAACAAATGAACAAAATGTCAAATGCACACTAGCAGCTTACTAACAACTTCAACTAGGAAGTTCACAGGCTGGCTAAAATGTGTTACTTTATACATATAATTATTTCTTTTGAAGAATTAACTTGATTCAGTATTATTTATTGTTGTTACTAGTGAAAAATTTCTTAATACTGAATATGTGGCAGAGTTTCAGTGTCGAACTGTGAGCAAGGCAAACGTTTTAAGACTCCAAAATGAGGAACGTTCCTCATAAAGTGATACACTTGAGAGAGATAAGTAGTCTGGTCTAACTTTTCCATGTTTCACTTATTCCTCTGCTCCTATCTTTTGATAACTTCCTGCTTTGCCCCACCAACTTTCCTTATACGTTATTTTCACACCTGTCTCAACTGCAGATGTGTTATTATTGAGATGTTTCTAGTCATTTTCCATTCTACATTTTCTCTTCTTCCTGTGGTGCTAGTGCCAAGAGGTTTTCCTTGAAATCCTGTGCCATCACTGCAGTCATTTTCCAGGTTTTTAGCATACTTTCTCTTGATCTTAGAGCTTTCTATAACCAATGATTGTGTTATAAAAGTTTAATTTCTGGCATGCAGAGGAGCTGTGGTCATGTTTCTTCTAAAATAATCAGCATGGGAGTGTTTCTGCAGTCATTAACTACTGAAACTGGTAATTATTACTGTTAGAAAATGTTTTGTTCGTATTAAGGATAAATATATGCCTTCCTTGATATGAAATTTGTATGTCCTCCTGCTGAATATGTGGGTTTTCTGAGATGATCTGGTTTCTTCCTACACCCCAGAAAACATGATGGATGGCAGTGAAAACTACTTCTAGGGCTGTATGTGCAGAGTGAGTATTGCTGGGTACTTAGATATCCTGCAGTTTGGAGACATCCCTTCCTGTTATGCAACCATTGTTTGACAAATCTGTTTCCCTGTAACCCTTAAATGGATAAAATGGTCACTGTAAATGAAGGAACAGATGAATTAATGGATTATTGAATAGATGGACAGACGGACGGATGAATAAATGGATTCAGTGTAAGGAATCTGTTTACAACACTAACTCAAGTACTTAAATAAATAGTCCTTCAATCCTTGAAATGAGAAAGGTAAAACAAGGAACCTACAATGTTTCTTTCTGCGTACTAAATTTATTTTTCATCTGAATCATTAGGGATTTTATTTTGCCATTATCCTCCACATAAATTCTGTATATTTTGTACAATTTGCCTTATTTGTCTGGTTTACTACTACTTTTCAGTTCATGGTAATGAACAATTTTTAAGCTGCGAAGTGAAATATAATTTTCCAAAACCCAGAGTTGACAGGGTTAGGACTTTTCACACACAGTCTTAGTGATGACTGCTCACCATTAATCTGTTTACAACCGTTATCTTTGGTAGAGTGGTGACAGCTACACTTACTTTTTTGTTAGTGCTCCAAAGATTTAATAATGCCCTACAGGAGATCAGTTGGGCAATGCTGTACCCTTTGCAAACAATAGAAAACAGTGGTGATCATATTCATTTTTTTTCTTTTTCTTTTTTGCCTTTGTTTACTGGGAAAGTCCAAATGAGTCACGTGAGACTCCATTTCAGTGGAAGCTCAGGGAGAAAAGCTTCCAGGTATATCTGAGTGATACATAAGCTGTAGTATGGAAATGGGAGAAACAACAATAGAGATAAACAGCTCTGAAGTACATTAAAGAGTTAAATAATCTTGAACAAGCAGTATATAATTAAGTATACATTGTACATAATAATTACACACTAAGGTTATCGAAGAGTGATTAACAACTAACATATAAATAAATCAACATTTTACACAAATTATTACACAATAAGGAGATCAAACAACGGTGCACAGTAGTATATGAATAAGTATACATTGTGCATAATTACACACTAAGGAGATTGAACAGTGTTGAATAACTAATATATATTATTATAGCATTGGAGGGAGTTCCTTCTCCAGAAGTGGGCTTTGTTACTAAATTTGTTCAGAGTCACAATAATCCATTTTCTAACAGAAGCCATACTGTTGAGAACAGAATTCATTCAACTAACTGTAAGTGTGCTATTTCTGAACTTGAGAAAAAACTTGTCAAGTTTAAATCATTAGAATATGGCAATCTATATCTACAAAGATGTTTAGAACTTAGACAAGTACCAAAGGGCCTATGTGTTTATAATTTCCCGAACGGGACTATGTATGGTGATATTATATGTAAAGAACTTATCAAATTATATAACAGCACGGGGCTAGAAATGATTAAACTGTTAATGAAATATAACAATAACTGAATGGAGAATACTAAACTAGAAATTTTTCAGCTGAATGATAGTGTTGTTAAACATGACTCTTTTCTGTTGTTCAAAGTGTTATATGATGGTATCTCTATTAAGATCGATTGGCATGTGGCTACATTCATAGCAAAAAAGAGCAAGAAGTTGGAGAGGGATGTCTTGGCATATTTCAATAGTCAGGCATATCTAATTAACTCTCGTAACCAAGGTAGCCATGGCAACTTAGTCACCAATGTTTTGTCCGATAGTGGTGTTACTGCTTTAGGAAACAATGTTTGTCAACTAGATCACTTCAGGCTAAACAATGAGAGAATGTCAGCTGCAAATAACTGTGAAACCATTAATAATGATATCGGGTCTGTTTTGTGTGAAGACTCTGCAAATGTCAGCCCTGGTGTTTCTAATGTTCCCAAACATTTCTACCCCACCCCCTTTTTTCATTTGAGAGCAATTCCAAAAACTCAAACTGTTTTGTTCGATTTCTGAGCCAATAGGGGGAAGAAGAGAGAGAAGCAGAGGGAGAGAACATTAATTTTGTTCTGTCCCATTTTTAACTTCTCTAGTCATCAATTTACGAGACACAAATTAAGTGTTTTATCTGAGAGATTTACATGTATCCCTGTTAAAAGAGCTCACTATATGGACTTAATTGTGGAATTTGAAATTTATTTTAAGTGATGTACAAATGAATCACCATATCAAAAAAAGCTGTTACAATGCTTCATTGTATAATACTTTAAATGCTTTTTTAATCTTCACCTTTCAACATGACAATGACCCCAAGCATACATCCAAATCAACAAAAAAATGGTTTCACCAGAAGAAAATTAAAGTTTTGGAATGGCCCAGCCAGAGCCCAGACCTACATCCAATAGAAAATCTGTGGGGTGACCTGACGAGGGCTGTGCACAAGAGATGCCCTCATAATCTGACAGATTTGGAGCACTTTTGCAAGGAAGAGTGGGCAAATATTGCCAAGTGAAGAAGTGCCATGCTGATAGACTCCTACCCCAGAAGACTAAAGCTACAATTAAATCAAAAGGTGCTTCAACAAAGTATTAGTTTAAGGGTGTGCACACTTATGCAACCAGCTTATTGTACGTTTTTTATTTTTTATATTTTTTCCCCTAACAGATTTGTTTGTTTTTCAATTGAATTTGCAGGTTATAGGTCACATTAAAGGTGGAAAAAGTTTTGAAATGATTTATTGTGGTCTCATTTTTTTATATCACAAAAACCTGGCATTTTAACAGGGGTGTGTTCACTTTTTATATCCACTGTATAGAGCTAAGTCCTCAGTTGATTACCCAAGCCAAGTCCTCCAGCACCTTCTCTGTGAAACCAGTGCTTCATGTCCCTGCTCCAAGCAGCTGACATCCACTCTCTTTGAGATTTGATTTTCACACACACACACACACACACACACACACACACACACACACACACACACACACACACACACACACACACCTGGGAAAGGCTGGTACAGATTTTGTTGCTATACCCCCTTCTGCCCAGACTATAAGGTAGATACTGCCACCAGACAAATCAAATCCAGCTACTCTAAGGCTTTTACAAGGGTACCAAATTATACTGAGTGAAATTAATATTAATACAAATGGTAGTGTTTTCATCACTGCAGTAGGGCTTTCAGAAGTGGCCACTAGTCACCAAATAGATATAAGGTTAAAATATTCTGTAAAGGACAAGCCACAATGAAAAGTTTAAATATATTTAGTAATAAATAATAAAAAACATGAAATTATGGAATATCTATTTACAATAAACAACAGAGTTTGAATCACAGGAAATAGTAAAATAACACAGATGGATTCACACAGATAGAGAAAACCAGTACTTTACTAATCTCACTATATTTTCCTGACTGATCTAAAGAATTACTATTCCCTGGTCACTTACTAGAGCAAGACACGATGAAGTAGGTTAGGGGTCCTTCTTTGTCAGGTTCCAAAAACAGACTGCTCTGAGACTTCAGTCTCATATAGTATTAAAAACTTCATTTCAGTGAGGGATTACAGAATGATGTCACATACATCTGGTCATTTGACTTCTGGTTCCCATGCTACCCTCATTCCTAGCAACTGACCCAGAATCTCACACATATGTGTTACCATACACTCATATCCTTGCATCCAAGATTGGTTTAGTACAGTGTAGTGACAGGAAGAAGAAAAATGTTATTTACATACCTGGTGCAGATGAGAGATTAAACATTTTTTTTTTAATTTAGGAGACAAAAAGCATATAATAACTTTTTACATTGAAATGGTATAGGGGAAAAAGACATTTTCCAAGAAGGAAAACAGTTCTCAGAGTAGATGACATGAATATGTAGAGGATTTGAAGAAGACAAAAAAAACAGGAAATTCCCTATGGATGTATAATGACATTACTTATGACACAAGCAATCATATATTTATATAAATGAAAAGAAACCACATGGCACAATCCTAGTTGCAATCATTTTACATCACAAACCATACTGACACACTCCCAGTTGCAGACATTATACATCACTTATAATCTATCCAATCATTTTCAGTCAAACATTACGTAGCTCACTTAAGTCCTGCTTTCTTTTAAACCTCATTCCTCCCCTGTATGTATTGTTCTCACAATTCCCATTTTTCCTATGTAGTTTTCTCCTACCCTTTCTAAAGATCTCAGTTCCAGTTATTTTATCTCTGTTACTATAATCACTACTTTTTAATATAGTTTGTTTCGATTTTGATTTCCATTTTCTAGTAATGGCTTGTTTAGCAGCCATCATAATTAGACACAGCAAGGACTTACCATGTCTAGACAATTCTAATTCTGTGTCATATCTCAATGGCTCTGGGACTGCTGGAATATCTTTCAAATCTCTGTTTACTTTTTATTGGCTGTCTGATTATCAGGTGTTGTTTGACAATGTATGAGTTGACTAATTATTTTTTTAACTATCTGTCACAGAGTTATTTATTTGGTTGCATGTAAGAAATTTCACCTGATCCAAAATGCAAAATGATTATAGCCTATATTGGTACAAAATAACTAAAGCTATTAAGAATCAGCTTTCTTTTGTTTCTAAATACACCATTGCTTTAATTTTATCAGCAGTTCTAAATAGCAATAGAAAATGTAGATTGAGAAATATTGACATCTTAAGGATTAATGCTTATATACCTAGGATTTGTCTTCTGAATAGATGATAGGGAATAATGGAGCATGAAAACATTGACATCAGTGTTTATCCAATGGCTAAAAAATGGTTTATTCTCACTTTCTAGTAAAAAACTGCTGTCTTCTTCATTTATTCCTTTTTGAGGAGTTTTACACATGGCCAAGGCACAAAAATTGATTTTGTGAAAGACTTGTGAATACATGGGAAGAATTATTTATTATCTCAAAAAACCTTGTCAGTGGAGGCCCATTGAGAAAAGCTCCACACAAAGGTTATACAATGTAACACATTATTACAAAGAATAAAAGTTAAATAGGATTACAATTGCAGTACAAAGAAATAGGATTAAATAAAAACAAAATATTTTGATAAAGGATATCAACATAATTAAAATTCTGCAATACTCCGATGAACCTAGATTAAGATACACTGGAAATGTGTAATATTATAATTCAGTAGTAGATATTTGTGAGTAATAAAACTGGGCACTTTGATCTGATTCCAAGTCGAAAAAAGAAAGTATTGCAGATAGATATGATTTATAGTTTCATAGTTTCATAGGTGTGTACTAGGCTATTGATTAGAAAGGCCTTTTTAAACCTAGCCATGCATCCCAAATGTCTAACAAGTTAATTCTGGTACCCTTGATAAGTGTAAGCAGGAAATTGGTCTAGGAGGTGAGTCCATTAGAGATTCAGGTGCCAAACCAAGGATGAATTTTCTGTTCTCCATCCAGTTGTCAAAGTTAAACTTGAACTGGGTTAGGGAGGAACTCTGTTTCACGTGGATGGGGAGTCTGTTCCAATGAAGGGGTAGTCGCTGGGATACATATCTGCCTCTCTAGCAGGTTCTGGTCCTGTTTATTTTGTAGATATGCAGGAGGTCCATCAGGCTGGGATCTGACAATGCCTTGTATGCCAAGCATAGATTTCACTTCAACAGCCTCCAGGAGACAGAATACTGGGTTAGGGCCTTGAGGTCATCTTCATAAGACATGCTGCTTACATCCTGTATTGTGTGTGTGTGTGTGTGTGTGTGTGTGTGTGTGTGTGTGTGTGTGTGTGTGTGTGTGTGTGTGTTTATATACAGAGAGAGAGATAGATGTAGATATAGACAGATAGATATATAGATGATAGATACACACACATATATGTATAGATGCATAATATTACGCACTTGGGTATTTATACCAAATGTTATGTACGTGCTTATACATCTCAAGCCAACAAAAAAGATAAAGACTGATCACACTTTTTTTCTTTTTTTCCAGGGCTTTAAGCATATATGAAGGCATATAGATCTCTGAGGTACGAATATCATTTAAGTCAACCTCTGGGAGTATTGCTTGACCCTTCTGATCTAGGAAAACGTACTCAGCTCAGGGCAGGAGGGTAAAGTAGAATGCTATTAGTTGAGGTACAAAAGGTTTATATATTTCAAGATTTGTTCGGTTAGATTAGATAAAGAAAAGAATGTATTTTTGCCTCCGTCCTTTTAAAACTATTGAAAACAATTATTTGGTGTTCCCATTGTGATTGTAAATCATGCATTGATACAAATGTGTTTATGTTTTTGAGATTATTAGCTCTAACAAGTTGGATAAACACTAACAGCTCTTTTAAAAGAGCAAGGCCATTCAGTAGAAATATAGGATAGAGGCTGGGGAATGAAATGCAGAATATGTAATTATTTTCTTTCTGATGTATTCGAGTCAGGTAAGAGCACTCAGGGGTTGTTACTTTTCAGGTTCTGTTTAATTAATATGATGGACAGTAAGCAATCTACTTAGATCTGCAATTCTGATGATCCTCTGTAAGGAGTGTAGTGGGCATTGGAAAATAAATAAATGAATGGATGAATGAAAGAAGTGTGTTTCTTAATGCGAGCTGTGTAATTATATATACTGATGTTTCTTCCTTGCTTTATAAGGAAAAGACATTAAGCTAATCACAGGCTGACCTACTGACCTTGTCTTTTAACAGTCAATATTTTGGATGAATTCAGACTGCTTCATACTTGTTCTCAGAGTCCTGTAAAACAATGCAAAATGTATTATGTTGTATCCTACCTTCTGCTAACTTACAAATCATATACGTGGAACCCATTTCACCTCTTGTAATTCGGAGTTATGTCAAAATGCACTTCATTAGAACAGACCTCACAATCCTAGTCAGTGACTCTAAAACAACAGTAAAATCCAGATATTTTATAGAAAGGCAGCAAGGCTATTTTGATTTGGGAAGGGAATTTTGTATATGTTGGAAGATTCCCATGTGTAAGATGCAGCTTCATATTCCCTGTGTTTGCAGAGCATTTGCTTCAAGTGCTGTTTACTGAAAATATATTTGGGAGTGTGTGTTCCTGTATAGTCAAAAATCATACATCATTTTATGGTACTTTTTTTAAAAAGTTGCATTTAACATGTTCAGTTACTATCAGAAAATCTGCTTAATTTCATAATCGTTATCATCTTTATATAGACAGGTTTGGATATACATGCTGGAAATATAAAAATAATGATGGAAGTTGCAAAAAAACACCTTGACAACAGTTGTATTCTGTGTACAGAATAGCCTTGCACCTGAATAAAAAAAGGAGGGTGTTGGGGGGGATCCTAGCGGTTGTAGCCATTCAGCTCTGTGGAGCAGGTGGTGCAGCTAAGATTGGAAGAACAATGCAACAAATGTGAAATGAAACAAGATTTTAGGCAGGAAGTGTTATGTAATAATAAAATGACAAGGCACCAATCATATGAATTGCTTTAATAAACCATTTTTTTCATACTCTGTCACCTCAGTTAACACCTTTATAGGAATACTGGAATAAAAGCACAGAAAAACAGTTTAACAGTGAAAACACACACACTCACACACACACACACACACACACACACACACACACACACACACACACACACACAAAACACACAAAATCAAATTTCTCTAACCACATTTAGTGTTCAATCCCAATGGCTTAATTTTCTTGAACTTTAATATGAATTAAAGCCTTGTTATACAACAGATGTTCCTTATTATGCAGTTCCCTCCTTGTATTTATTTAAGAAAAGTGAGTTTTGATGTATCAGAATTTTGTTATGAAGCACTTTGGCATGAACTGGAACTGGACTCTCCTATTTCTTTTCTGTCTCTTATGTCCTTTTATAGCTTAATTTTAAATGTTCTACTGGTTTCACCTATATAACCATTGCTGCAAGGGTACATGAGGGTGTACTTCATACAGTCTTTGTTAAATCTGTATCCATCCCACAGTGTAATACTTTTTTGTTAATATATGAAAATGCTTTTGCCATATCATAACAAATATAGAAGGAACCACAAGGGTCAGTAGCCCAGTGACTATGGACATGTGAATAACCAGAGAGAGAGAGAGAAAGAGGCTTTATATAGTGACTGTGAACTCTTCATTCACCTATATTTTTCATATGCTGTTGGAAATCTAAAAGTTGAGGAAGAGACTCTCTTTCAGATTGACAACAGTGTGTAGTTATTGCAACACTTTTTATCAACCAGAGACAACTTCTGACAGAATATTATATTCAACAAAAATACATGTCTGCTTTCCCAAATTGAATCCCCACTGTTTCTCTGAGGTTTATGACAAATATGATAACTACAGCAGCTCTTTCTCAGTAATTCATTTCAATCTACTGAGGAAGCAGTTCAGTAAGAATTCAGTTGCCCCACCCCACACGTGCAATGTCTTATCCTTTTTACGTTGCCTTTGGAAATCATATACTTATGTTGTGCATGTGAAATAAAGCAGGAGAGGACAGAAACCTTATGAGAAATGTGAGACACTTTAGTGGAAGTCAGTACAAGCATTAGCCATGGAATTTGTTCCAAGCTCTCCATAAACGCTGATACTTGTCCATACATGACTACATTAGGAGCCATTTTCATGTCCATACAAGTTGCTCTTTGGAAAAAAGGTGAACTATTTTGTTAGATAACATTCTTTTAGTTTCATATAATGCACTTCATTAAAGGTTTATTATAGTACTCCAATTCTCTGAATATTTTTGTATTGTTTGCCCTACATGAAGCTGAAATTAATGTTTTAGCCTGCTTAAAGGACATTAATTTGATTAATGTCTGTGTGTGTGTGGGTGTGTGTGTGGGTATGTGTGTGTGTGTGAGTGAGTGAGTGTGTATGTTTGTGTGTGTGTGTGTGTGTGTGAGTGTGTGTGTGTGTGTGTGTGTGTGTGTGTGTGTGTGCGCGCGCGTGTGTGTGTGTGTGTGTGTGTGTGTGTGTGTGTGTGTGTGTGTGTGTGTGTCTGCACATACACTTCATTTATGATATTTACAAATAATGTAAGTGACCTTTTGTGTTCTTTTCTTCTTTTATCATTAGGATTCTGCCTCTGCAATGCAAATTCAAAATAATCCAAAATTATTGTCTATCCAATTTACAAAGGGGTAGAAACTCATGCACAAGAAAATGTATAAACTCATATTAAAACTAACAAGGGTTTTATGTTTTATCCACACACAAAAATGAAACCTACATGTGTTAAATGAAATTCCTGCTTTTTCACTTTGAAATTAATTATCTGTACACATTTTTATCCTTATGCTAGCAACCATCAACACTTACCAGCCACTCCATCATCTCCTCCTTCCCTTTACTTTGCCTCTGGGTTGTTTGCAAACCACTAGGCCCTTTTAGAATAGCCCCTGATCTCCACTAGTAATTAGCCTTTCATGTAAAGCCACACTCTTCAACAGCCCATGGTTTGGTGGAAAAGAGTGAGTGGTGAAGATGTAGATGGTCATCCAGGTTGCCAGAGATAGGTGTTTACTTTTTTGTGGTCTACAGTTGTGTAACCCAGAGCCGCATGACATTTGTGTTGTTCTACTTTACTCTATTGAGACACCATACACACTCTTGTATGTTTGCTGCAGCTATGGCGGAGGGGGGGGGGGGTACTTTTCGGACACATGAACTTTGGACCATCCAAAGCTGTAAATATGTTTGTTCTGTGAATTCCCTTTGTAAATTCACTTGCATTATTCCATATTTTGCAAAGGAGATCTGGTTATGAAAATCTACTTTTGCTAATCTGTGCTTATAAATTAGCAAGGCCTTAGCTGATAGTCCTGCCATTCAAGGAATCTGTGCTATACTCTTAGTTTTGAAGCAAGTCCTGTCAGAATTGTGTTTCTGTAGACAAAACGTTTTTGTTACTTTAAAGCTTAAAGTATTTGCCAATGTTAAATGCATTTACAGTATTTGAAGGACGTGTTACTTGTTTCTGCTCGTAAACACATGAAACCTGTTATACAAAGGCATTTCCTGTTTTTATCTTGAAATATATTTTACCATTTTGTTTAAGGTTTGCTTGTTTACTAAAACCCAATGCTCTTTTCAGGTTCCAGGACTCAGATTCATATTTTTTGTTGGAGGTACATATTCCATTATTTGATACAACTTTCATCTGTCTTTACTACAAATATGTTCATATAATTTGCACAACTGTTTGTTTACTAACCTGCATTGAACACATAGAGCAATAGAACTGTGCTATGTACTGATTTATTTGTTTGTCATTTATGTTTATGCTAGGTCTGTGTTTTTATAATTTACTTGCTGAAATTTACTCTGCATATGATAATTTGATTCAATATAGCTCTAGTATTTTACCTGCAAGCTTGGTTGGACTTACCTTTCTCCTGGATCACTTTCCTTACTTTGCATACTGCTGCTAGCTAGCCATTGGTATGCGATAGGGAGGCCACTGTAATCAGCAGTCATCTAACAAGGAACAAGTAGGCAAAGTTGTTTTCATTAGCCATGTAATTTGTAGATGAGATGGGCCTAAACAATCATTTAAAAGAGAAAAAAAATGAAAACATGGCTTGAGACCTTAAAGAGGAATCCATAAGTCTATAAACAATTGCAAAATTAATTAAATTGTTAGACATGATTAAACATAACTACATTTCAAGCTAAAGTATAACATTTGCAAATAGTGTCATATTTACTGCATTTTAAATCTTTTAATTGGGTTTCAACATTATATAGAGGTTTCCCAGTGCTAAAAAAATCATAGACTGGGTTTGTGGGCCTGTCCACTAAATGCCTTGCTGCACATTATAAATTATTATCAGTGGAGGAAATGTGCATGGAGCCTGTGGTTTATATTTGTTATTGCTCATCAACAGAATTTATTTGTATTACAGACCCTCCTCTTTTCAAACAGCATTGGAACTTCCAACCATACTCACCACAGTGAAGAATGATTGTCATTAGCCAATCAAATCCCCCCTCCAAAATGACCATCTGTCTTCTGGGTCACAAGTCAAACTGTGTATATACCATCTCTGAGCTGCAAAGATAAGACAGATGTTGAGAAAACTGTGGTGAGACTGGCAGCAACAAATTAGAAAATTCCTTTAAAATACAATTATACACAGATGCTTGTGATCAGAAGTTACACTGTTGGAATCTGATAACAAAGGTAAGAGAAAGCAGGAGAAGAAACAAAGCTATTCAGAACATTTTGAATTTGGTTTTCAGAAAAGACCAGGAAGAAACGCTACACTAATAACTTCTTGCCACTGCTCATATACTAATGTTTCGTGCTTTGCCTAATATTTATTCTTCAGTGGCGATTTACAAGTATTCAGTTACCTCTTCAACTTATCCAGTACAAGATGTGACGTATCACAGATGCTTTGCATTGTTATCCTGTTTGTGTAACTATTCTACACCTGAAAACTTTATTCCATATATACTGCAATTTCCCATACTTATCTGATATCTCTCTAACTTTACAAACTTTATATATGTAAATTATGTTAACAATTTATTTTTAATTGTGTTGCTTTCTGGTTATAGACTTGTAATTTGTAAAATGTGCTCATTGTATCTTATGTAATTGTTTATTGTTTTGATTTATAATTGCTAAATCCTGATATGTTTTGCTTTTCTGTATACTAGGTCATGTCAGAAAATGGTGCCAGTAATAGTGCAACTACCTAGTTAAAAAAATTCAAATATAAATAGAAATTTGGATAGAGGAAATAGTGAGGTATTTCAATGTACCCCCTTCTCCAAGGTACAAAGATTTTGAAATTAGTGTGTATATGTATATCTACACATACACACACACACACACACACACACATATATATATATATATATATATATATATATATATATACACACACACACATACATACACACACACACACACACACACACACACACACACACACACACACACACACACACACACACACACACACACACACACACACACACACACACACAACACACACATATACAGTACATTGCTAATTGAAACTGAGTATAGAATCAACATAGCCTTCAGCAGTTAATACTTGTAGCTGTGAGAACGAGCTAGTTTAGGGTAATGTAAGTGAGTAGTAGGTAGCTTCACTAGGAGTATGGTAGGAGGAGAGCCAGTGTTTTGCTAGATGTTCCTTAAGGAGGTTTTTAAACTCAGGAATGCTGGGTTTTTAGCCATAGGTTGAGGAAGAGTGTTTCACAGTTTGGCAATTTTATAAGAAAAAGGGAGGTGCCCTGTGTGTTATGGGCTTGGGTAATCTTTAACAAAAGTTTATTTGAGGATCTTAGAGCTCTAGGATTGCTGTTGGGTGCAGGTGTTACATTTGTGAATTATATTGTGAATTATATAGGGTTCCAGAGTGCAGGAAAGTGATGACCTTATCTGCAAAAATGGTTTAAATATGACTGAGTTTTCAAGTTAGTTGTTTTGTGTAAGATTTACATTTACATTTTTGAAATTTCAGGACTTGTATTATTGTGATGTTTATGTAGTTCATAAAGTTAGTTATAAAGTATCATTCAGTTACAGATGAAGGTCAAGTAGTTACATTATGTATAGCTTTCATAAGTAAATAATAAAGCATGTTCAATTTTAAATTTGTTTTCTGATTTGGATTGTATATTGCTTTGCTTTTTTGTTGTTCTCATTACATGACACATTTATATGCTTGGAGCAGGTGCCTATTTTACCTTTGTAAACACATTTCAAATAAATGAATATTAACAAATAGCAAGATTAAGAAATGGTGAAGAAACATGCAAAGTACTAGAAGGAGAATCACTTATATAATTAAATTATAAATATATCTCTATCTATATAGCTATCTATATATGTCTATCACCAATCCAAACAAGCAAATGGTCTGTTGCTCTAACCTTATATACAAGCCTATTGTTCCAAATATATTCTGTGATATATGTCAACACTGTAGAAGTGCTTGGTACTTGAGTTATTTTTTACTCTATGTCAAATGCACAAAAAGTGTTCATTTCACTGTGATTACTACTTGCAAATGTTATATTCTCTGTACATATGTGGAGCCTTTTCTGTGACATATACAGATCCTGTAGATATTATTATCTAAATTTTTACTTTATTTTAATGCATTAGTATCTACATTGTACTGTTATTTGTAATCTGAAAATGTTTGTAGTTTGTAGTTCTTTGTTTTATATGGAGCTTTTCTCCCCAGGCCTCCACTGAAAAAGACATGTGTCCAGTTGAACTTGCACGGTAAGCAAATGTAAAATAAACAAAAAATAAATAATAAATAAATAAAGAGAGGGTATCACATTAGCCTTAGAATGTAGAGAAAACAAATATTTTATGCACTATTTATAAAGTTAAACAACCGGTGTGATTAAAAAAAATACAGAAGTGTAAACGGTAGACCAGCTACTAGATACCTAAATATAGCAATCAACATTTTATATTACTTTGAAATGTGGTATAAGGTTCATTTGGAAAAATGGTTGAGGCAAGAATAGAATAGATTTGTTGAAAGGCTGGTATGCTAATAGACTGAAAGAAATGGAAACTTTTTTTTTTTTTTTTATGGGCTCCCTTTGAGTTCCTCAGCAATGTCAATATCATATGAGGACACAGAATAAGGCAGGTGCACTACAGATGCAAGTAATATCACTTGTTGGGAGTAAAGGAAAGACCAATCACCAATGCATTAAATAGCAGCATCTTCTCTTCCAGCTCTTCAAATAAACAGCAGCCTGAAACAACAGTACAGTAAGGTACTTAGATGATGGTAGTCCAGTGGTC
This sequence comes from Protopterus annectens, assembly GCF_019279795.1. Classification (NCBI taxonomy): domain Eukaryota; kingdom Metazoa; phylum Chordata; order Ceratodontiformes; family Protopteridae; genus Protopterus; species Protopterus annectens. The sequence continues at coordinate 1,617,369,207 of NC_056741.1, forward strand.
TGTTATATTTATTTGTTTGTTTTGTTCTTAAGGTGGGTGGGCTACCTTAATTAGTGTATACTTAAAGTGCATTTCCTTTCCTTTGTAGCATGCCTTGATTATCCATAGAAACGATAATGCGCTATAAAGTAATACTAACATCAATGATAAAACTATAACTCTGCTGGTTAAAGTATCTAAATCTATTGTGCAGTCCCTATCCTCACTTAACAAAGCTAAAGTGCAGGTTAGAACAGCAGAGCTGCATTTAACTGCTGGTTAGAAATACATTGCTATGTCTAATTTTCTTCACAAACTAATAACATAGGTGGACATTTAATAAAGCCTACCTTTTTTTTCCATGTAGGCATCACACCGTGCTGCTAACACAGGTGTGAATAAATTTAGATTCAGCGTACCAACAAAGAAACTTCCATGCCATGCAAATCACCTCATAAGCAGGTGAATCTTATGCAAATGAGGCAGGTAGAGTGATCCAGCAAGCAGACAGGCATCTCTGCAGACCCAGTGTCAGTATCCATAGTGTACATGGAAAAATTTCATGTATAGGATTGTAGACAGATGAAAGGGGTGGTAAAAATGTAAGAAGATACACAGAAATGGCATAGCACACATGAGCAAAACTATCCACTTCATGTTCCAAAAATAACAGTAAATATATTAAAGTGATTTATTTTTTTAACAATTTTAGCATGTTTGTGCTGTACGCCGCAGAGTGCAAACACGCCTTATAAAATAAAAAAAAAAATGGATAAATTAAATATTAATAACATGAGACAGAAATGTGCTATACAACCCTGTGTACAGTATCTACAATGGTGCACTGGTGCCGTTGCTAACATGGAAGGGCTTGGAAGAGTGTGGTATCCAGGCTGTGAGCACCGATCCCTATATAAATGTGGTGGAGATACTGAATAGCATAATGGGGTAACCGTGTCCACATATCCCCTCCATGTAGGCAGAGAACCATGTTCATGTCCACAGAGAAGGTAGCTTGACATCAAGAGAGGGTGTGTCCAATAACTTCTAAGCTGATTGGAGCTTAGCTGTGCCACCATCCTGAGCATGGATGTCTGGGTGTATGTGTGCACTGACTTCCAACCTTTGTTTACCTATGGGGTGCGTGTTTCCACATGTTTGCGTGGTGCATTGCTATGCTGCGCGTGGCAGTTTGGCAGGGTGTGCACTGACTACTAAGCAGTGTTTATCTATGGGGTGTGTGTTTTTGGCATGCACCATAGTGCTCCAAGTATCTAAAAGGCCAATGATATATTAAGTACTAAGAACTATACAAGAGTGTGTTAGGTGGAAATCCAGCACCAAAAAAATCAAAACCACCTATAGTGAATGTGTGGTACTCCAGGAAATAGTCCAAAATAATATCCAACTGGACGTTTATTCAAAATTCCACACAAAAAAAAAAGGTAGTAAATGGTAAGAACTTTTATCCGTCTACATTACAGGACTTTATCAAAACCAAAGTGCTTGCCACTGAAACTCATTAAACAGATGACATCAATAAATCTTTAACTAATAGAAAACTAAAATCACAATCAATAACACATTATGTCAAGGTTTCACTCATTATCTACAGCAATAAAGTAAACTAACCAAGCAACTAAATCGGTTGATACATACTGATAATGTTCTTACAAATTTCATAAAATTAAAGCTCTTTCTTTTAAGATAGGGACAAGTGAGAGATGGTCATTCAATCCTGGTGGGTGATTTGCATTTCGTCTGAGCTGCCATATTTGCTCCCTTTTACAAATAGTGTTCGACCAATCACCCCCCCCCTTTTCATCCTTGACCACCATCACTAAAATCCCAAATTTAAAATTACAATGATCAGAACCTAGTAATGTGTGCTTAAAAAGGGCAGTATTCATATCCTTAGAATTAATGGTGTAAAGATGTTCATAAATGCATTTACGAAGAGTCCTCTCTGTCTTCCCAGTGTAATAACCATAACACCCTTGGCATACACTAACGTATACCAAACCCTTACTACCACTATTGCCTCCGGCTAGTTTTAACTTCTTACAGGTTTCACCTAGTTCTATTTGTTTTTGCAGTAAAATATATGAACAATATTACAGGCCCCACAATTCATTGCACCCCTACTCTCCATTTTACTGGGTAAGGGGTGCTCTAGTTAATGTCTGATGTTGTGATTCATTTTATACATAAATATTGGCACATTACCCAATCTGTTACTAAGACCTGGTTCAAGGCTCAAGAGAGCACCCCTGCAATACCAGGCTACAACTCTTACCACACTTTATGGCCACCAAACCAGGACTGAAACACTAAAGATGGAGGAGTGTCCATATTCACCAGAGATATTTACAACTCCAGGCTAGTTGCCCAACACAATGCGTCTGAAATTCTCCAGGTGCAACTAACACTAGGTAAGACTACAATCCAAATTGTAGCTTGCTACAGATCCCCCACCATGCCCCAAGATTCTCAATAAACCTTTCTAAACATACTGAAAAATATTAAGATACAACCAAACACGCTAATACTGGGTGATTTCAACTACCCTGCCATTAACTGGGAAAACTACTCATGTACTAACACCTTTGCCCAACGGTTCTTGGAATTCATAAATTTCAATGCACTGGATCAAGTAATCCTTAGTCCCACCAGGGGCTCCAATATCCTAGACCTGGTCATTACCAACATGGGAAATCAATGCTCCACACCTATGGTCACCCCCTCATTGGTCAAGTCTGACCATAAGCTAATCATCTTTGACATCCACATCCCACCCCTAACCCCCAGTAAGGAAACCTCCATAAAAAAACTTCTCCAAAGCCAACATCATGCTACTCAAGTCAGAAGTGATAACCTTCATGACACCCATGCAAACAGGAACTGAAAGTTTGACTGCTGAATCCTACACTGAGGCACTGTACAAGCACATCCATTCATGCATGAATCATGCCATCCCCAATAGAACCAAGATGCTCTCCTCCAAAAAAGGAAGCCAATCTGGTGATCCCTTGCCATAAACAAACTTTACAACAAAAGGAAGAAACTGTTGCAGAAAAGATGAAAATCCCAGGATGCAAAAAACACCCTTACCAACCACAGTAAGAAGCTGAGATCCCTCATAAAATCCTCCAAAGCTAGTTACGAAAATAAAATTGCTAAAGATTCCAAAGACAACCACAAGGCATTCTATAGCTATGTGAAATGGTAATGCTCATATCTGCTTTGAGCTAGAACAGAATGGCATTAAATATACTCATCCCAAGGATATTGCCAATAACCTGACAGATCTATTCAGTGCAATCTTCATCCACATCTCACTCCCTAAAGGGCTCATCTCAATACCGCAAGATTGCCAAATTCCAGTAATAACGGCCACACAGGTAAAAAGCGCACTCTCCAAGGCTAAGAATACAGCATCTATGGGACCAGACGACATCCCAGGCTGTGTACTACATGAACTATAAAATGAACTGGCACCTCACCTAAGTATCATGTTTAATCATAGCCTCACCTCAGGCTTCGTGGCCACTGAGTGGTGCACAGCTACAGTTATCCCACTCCACAAGGGGGGATCCAACTTGGATCCTGGGAAATACTGCCCCATCAATCTGATGAGCCTGATCTGCAAGGCCATGGAACGTATTATCATGGAACTTATAAACAACGACATTGGCAACCTTCAAACACTGGACCCCACACAATTTGGGTTCATGAAGGGCCAATCTTGTCTCCTGAACCTGATTGAATCAGTCCCCAGAGCCATGGACAAGGGTAAGGTGGTCCACACAGCCTATATGGACCTCGGCAAGGCCTTCAACACCATCCCTCACTCTGGAATCATAGATAAACTTACTAAGCTGGGCATTAATCCCTATATCACTTGATGGGTTGCCAACTGGCTTACTGACAGAACCCACAATGTAAAATTGGCCGACTCCAAATCCAGCTCCAGACAAGTGACAAGTGGTGTACCTCAGGGTTCAGTCCTGGGACCGCTCTTGTTTGGCATCTACTTCTCTGAAGTACAGGCCAACACTAAGGGACTCTGGCTAACAAAGGTTGCAGATGACTGCAAACTGGGAGTCATTATTGAATCCCCAAATGATGTGGATATTCTACCAAAAGGCCTTACAGAAACAGATGCTTGGTGCCAGAGTCATGGGCTCAAGCTCATTGCCAAGAAATGTATAGTTATCCCCTTTGGGAAAAAACATGTATCCGTGATTTACCATATAGGTGGCAGTACACTAAACATGGTAAGTGTGATAAGAGACTTAGGGACACAGGTGGACAGTAGTCTCACCTTCGATAACCACATCACTACAATAGTCAGGAAATCCTTCTATGTGGCACACCTCATCACTATGGGCTTTTCTTCCAGAAAAAAGGAGGTCATTGTCTCACTGTACTCATCCCTCATTAGACCCTCAATAGAAAACAATGCCCTGTTTGGTATGTACCCCTGAAGACATCTGCAACAACTGGAAAGGCCACAGAAATACCTCACTAAAAGAATCACAGGCCTAAAGCAGATTTCCTATGTTGACCATCTAAAAAAACTCCACCTATACTATGTCGCATATAATCTACTCAGAGGCTATCTCTGCTTAACATACAAGGCCATGTCAAACCCAGAGCTGCTGGATATGTTACACTTAAAGAAATCCGAATCCCTCAGAGACACATGCTCCAGGGATCTAAACCTTGTCATCATAATGAACAAAACATGCTGGAGGGATAGGTTCCTGACCCAGAGACTCCCCAGACTCTGGAACAGACTACCCATACATGTCAAGCAAAGCACCTCTTTGGTCCTCTTCAAAAGGAACCTTGATGATTGGATGGGAGATAGGAAATTCACCCCAGGGATCACGTCAGTCATCCTGCTAGACAGGGGTTCAGGGAAGTAAATACTGTGGGAAGAAATAGCCAGGGGAATTGTTATGGCTAGGCTTGTATAGGCCCTAGGGCCAATAGCCTAGTACCAACCTATAAACCTATGAATCTATATCACTATTTCCTTCTAAAATAACCCAATTTTTAGTAACAATGTAAAGAACTTTGTGTTCAAATGATTCAAAAAATGCAACCATTGAATTTGAAAAGTTAGTAGCCTGACTTTCCTTCATTCTGTTGATTCTGTCAGTTCTGATGACATTTGCTTCCTCTACCAATCAGGAGTAAACATTTTGTACCCCATCCTTCCAAAATGTCATTACCTAAATCTTGAACCCATTTTTCTGGGTAGTCTCTATCCACAAACATTTGTATAAGATTCCCTAACTCTCTTTTAAACAAAGTTAAGGAAGAACACATTCGAGCTCCCTGGATCATTTGTCCCCTCACTGTTTCTTTTGACATATAGGGGGTGTTTACTATTGTAAGCTAGAAACCTGATGGAATAAGTGGGCTTGAGATAGACCTTGGAAGTAAATGTTTTTGTAACATGGTTTTTCACTATTGATACATCAAGATAATCAACAGTGTCTCTGGAGTAATTGTGAGTGAATTTAAAATAATCACAAGTATTGTTAATGTACTCAAAATTTCCAGCTGTCCTCTCTTCATCTTTCAAAGGAAAAAATATCATCCAAATAGCATAAAGAGAGGTTTGATGGACAGTCCCATACTCTGTACCATTGGAGTACAGACTTGGGAATTTTAACTGACAGAATGCTAGGGGATGCTGCAGGTCTGCTACATTTGTATGAGTTAGATGCTGAAGTCAATGCTGCTGCTGTTGCTGCCACCCTCAACTCAGGCCCAGACCCAACAGAGGGAAACCCCTCCCAGTGGAAACAAAGATATGTGTAGCCCTTAGGATAATAACTACAGGTACTTTCCAAAGGCCAACTGGGGACATGATGGGGGTCTCACAGGCATCAGCATCCAGGGTACTCCACCAGTTCCTGGATACCATGCTACCACATGCCAGTGAGTACATATATTTTTCCCTCAATCCTGAGGCGAGGACCAGCAATATGCAATGCTTCTACCATGTAGCACACTACCCTGAGGTACTGGGTGCCATAGATTGCAGTCATGTACATATCATGGCACCGCCCGGTGAGGAAGGTAGAATCTACATCAACCACAAGGGGTACCACTTGATCAACTGCCAGGTCGTGTGCAATCCCCAGGGCATTATCATGAATGTGTGTGCTGGCAGCCCTGGCAGCTATCATGACTCCCATATCTGGCATGTATCACAGCTGTACAGCTGTACCAGATGTTTGCTAGGGGGGACATCCCACATGGGCATTTAGTGGGAGATATTGGCTAAGCACTGGAAACATAGATGACGACACCTATCAGAAATGCGCACACACACACACACACACACACACACACACACACACACACACACACACACACACACACACACACGCGCGCGCACAAATACCATAATGAGGCACATGCACAAACTAGGAACATGATAGACCATGTGTTTGGGTTGCTGAAGTCACAGTTCCGGTGCCTCAATATATCTGGTGGAGCCCAGTAATAGTCTGCAGCCACATGTGCACATATGTTCACAGTATGTGCCATGCTACACAATATGATCCTGCAGACGCAGCTGCAGCAGGATCAGCATAGGGAAGGGATACACAGCCACCCTCCAGTGTCTAGGTCACCACAGCCACACTCACAGGAGGACTCAGAGGAGGAGCCCCCTGATGATGTCCGTGTAGACAGACGTAGGCTGGCCCAGTACACCCTGGCATTGGCTAAGAGACAACACATAACACATACACTGACAGTCTAGGCCCCCTGGGACTGACACCTTACTCCCATTTGTGTACATATAATAAAATAGCCAATGCCAGGTAACACACACAGCCTGTACCTATCCATGCTTTGGCTGTGTACTGATTGCATCCCACAAAGTCAGCCCTGGACTATAGGTCTGTCAACTGCTGCATTCACAAGATAAGTCTCTAACCTACACACTAATTGTAAGGATAAATATAATAAGGTATCATATGTATGGATCTGCTGCTGTTATGCAAGAAAATATAGTGGGCTTTTAACATCCACATGAGACAACTGATACCCAGTCCAGTAATATGTGTTCCTTAATATTCACTAGGCCTCATGGTCGGAATATTCATGACATCAGGCAAGGGAGATGTTAAAAAGTGGGCACACCTGATATTTGGACTATTGTCTACCCAAGCTGATCATGTGCTGTTGATCCTCCACCCCCTATACAGCTGTGTACCTATATAACCACTTTAACAGAAAATAAGTTAGGCTATAGTAGTGGACCAGGCAATTTCAGGGCTGTAACATAGATAGTGCTCACACATTGTATGTCTTGCTTCATGCAGGATAACAATGTACATATGTATGCTGTTGATTGTGTGATGGATGACCTCTCTCTGTCTAGCGAACTTTGTGGCTCACTGGACTAGGGAAGCTAGCATGAGTGATGGTGTTGATGGTTCTAACCTGGAATTACTCACTTTTGCACATGAGGTAGTAGTAGTATGTTGGTGTTTTCACAGAATGTCATACCTCCCAACCTCTCAGGGCAAGAGATCTGGATAAAGCCAGAATGATTGAGGGGACAAAGGCCCAAACATAGGGACAGAGTTTAAATATTGGTCATGTAAACCTTGCTGGAAGTAAAGGTGTTGCAGTAGTACATGTATTCCGATGGATATAAAGTCTGACACAATTCTTTGTCTGTAGTTAGTAGAATGTATTGATGTCAACATTCAGTAAAGCACCAGATCACAAATATATGAGGAACACACCAAACATATGAGGTAAATCTCTAGACATTCTGTGAAAATCAGGACAGGTGAGAGGTTTGTAGACTGTCAGTCTGTTGGTGGTGTAACATTACCAACCCCAGTCACATATTTAGTACAGCAGACTTCTGGGGAATGCTGTGGACATTTTGAGTGAAGTTCAGTACTGCAGAAACAGGGGCCGATATTAATGTCTGCAACATACAAAATCACATACTGGAATACAGGTAGATATGGCCTGCAGTCAGATTAGAAGTACTGATAGTCCCACTACGCATGCCCTTACACTTAGTAAAAATGAATGCAGTTATGTTGGCCATTCATTGACATGACCTATTATGTATAAATGTCTATACATACAGAAATATATGTATACATATCCATCTGTCAGTATCTGTTTCCCATGCATAGTATATCTATCGCTATGTAGTGTTAAATAGATATATATAGCTGTACATATTAAAATGATACATAGACTCCCCCATATATCTACAGAACCCATATACATACCATACACACACACAGCAACATTTATATATACATCCCTGTTATATACAGAAATATGTGTGTGGATGTCTGCATTGTCTGAAATACCCTAATAATGGTGAGTAAACTGCACTATCACACAGCCATAATATTGCTCAAGGGCTCCAAACTAAGGGCACAACAGTGCATAATCCACTTACCTACAGACCCCTATACCTGCTGGATGTCACCACGTAAACAGACACAGGTCAGCAGGTGGTTTAATGTATAATGGTGTCAACGCATGGACAGGGCACGTTGTTCATGCAACAGTATTGCCTATCTAACTGCAAGCAGTCACATGGCCATACTGGTAACTATATACACATAGCTAGGATACATCAGTTATCTCACTGCTAGGATACTAGATGCAGAAAACAGTACAAACCAATATCACTCTGCAGGCCACAGATGCTGTTCAACACAAGCCTAGTTTGTGTAATGCACAAGTACTGTGCCTGCAGTAACATATACAACAGACTTAACTTGTGGCACATGTGATAAGTACTGTGATCCATAGCGCATAGGCCTAGGTAGGAGTTCTAATCTCACTGCAGCCCACTGTGTGTGTGTGTGTGTGTGTGTGTGTGTGTGTGTGTGTGTGTGTGTGTGTGTGTGTGTGTGTGTGTATATATATACTCCTGCAAAACAATGGACATGCCCTCATGGGCTATCCACCTGCAATGGGTATGCACTTTTTGGGCCAGTAACTTGGTGCTAGCTTCCACACTGCCCTATTCTCCAAGGCCTGCTTATGTCAGTCACTTTAAGACTACCAGCTGACAATATAACAGCAAAACGTAAGCCGTGGCACGTGTGATAAATACTGTGATCTGTAATTCTAATCCCACTCTGCCCACCATGGTGCAAGTGTATATCCATATGCATGCATATAATAACCTATGTAGAGTAGACATAGGTAGGCTTTTGCATAATTTTATTTGTAGCTGGTGATGTGGCCCCCCCCAAATGACTGTCTACAACAAGGCTTGCTTATATCAACAAGCATTATATATGAAAATAAAATTGCCAAAAATTCCAAAGACAACCACAAGGCATTCTATAGCTATGTCAAGAATCTAAATGGCAATGCTCAGATCTGCTCTGAGCTACAACAGAATGGCATTAAATATACTGATCCCAAGGATATTGCCAATATGATGGCAGATCACTTCAGTACAAACTTCACCCCCTCTCACCACTCTAAAGGGCTAATCTCAATACAGAAAGATTGCCAAATTCCAGTAATAATGGTCACACAGGTAAAAAACACCACTCTCCAAAGCTAAGAATACAGCATCCATGGGACCAGACGACATCCCAGGCTGTGTACTACATGAACTACAAAATGAACTGGCACCTCACCTAAGTGTCATGTTTAATCATAGCCTTACCTCAGGCTTCATGCCCACTGAGTGGCGCACAGCTACAGTTATTCCACTCCACAAGGGGGGATCCACCTTGGACCCCAGGAACTACCACCCCATCAGTCTGACGAGCCTCATCTGCAAGGCCATGGAATGTATTATCATGGAACTTATAAACAAAGACATTGGCAACCTTCAAACACTGGACCCCATGCAGTTTGGGTTTGTAAAGGGCCAATCTTGTCTCCTGAACCCGATTGACTTTTTCAAATCAGTCTCCAGAGCCGTGGACAAGGGTAAGGTGGTCCCCTTTGGAAAAAAAACATGTACCCGTGAATTACCACATAGGTGACAGTACACTAAACACTGAAAGTCTGATAAGAGACTTAGGGACACAGGTGGACAGTGGTCTCACCTTCGCTAACCACATCACCACAACAGTCAGCAAATCCTTTTATGTGGCATACCTCATAACTAAGGGCTTTTCATGCAGGGAAATGGAAGTCATTGTCCCATTGTACTCATCCCTCATTAGACTCATTATAGAATACAACACCCCATTTGGTATGTACCTCTCAAGACTTCTGCAACAACTGGAAAATCCGCAGAAATACCTCACTAAAAAAAATCACAGGCCTAAAACAGATACCCTATGCTGAACATCTAAAAAAACTATACTCTGTTGCATATCATCTACTCTGAGACGATTTCTGCTTAAAATACAAGGCCATGTCAATCCCAGAGCTGTTGGACATGCTACACTTAAAGAAATCCCAATCCCTCAGAGACACACGCTCCAGGGATCTAAACCTTGTCATCACAATGAACAAAACATGATGGAGGGATAGGTTCCTGACCCAGAGACTCCCCAGACTCTGGAATAGACTGCATACATGTCAAGCAAAGTGCCTCTTTGGCCCTCTTCAAAAGGAACCTTGATGATTGGATGGGAGATAGGAAATTCATCCCAGGGATCACATCAGTCACCTAGCTAGACAGTGGTCCAGGGAAGTAAATACTGTGGGAAGAAACAGCCAGGGAATTGTTATGGCTAGGCTTGTATAGGTCCTAGGGACGATAGCCTAGTACCAACCTATGAACCTATGTTCTAAACTGACAGTACTATCAGACATGCTTGTGGTGTGTGCATCGGGTACTGTGATCTGTAGTATGTACCAGTACATAAGTAAGTGTTGTAATCTATGTACAGATAATTTGCAATATGTGCATGCCTTGGCATGTCCTGTATGCAGTGAGTTGAAGTGGGACTAGCCTGAATGGGGCCATGTTTGTGTTTGAGGCTGTTACAGCAGTATATATCATATTATGGAGCTTTAGCACATGTGAACTTAACTAGAATAATTGCCATACAGCCCTCACAATCAGAGACATCTGTATACCCCTTGGTACAGGACCAGCATATTTTGACCCAGTCCAAGAAGGAGTCAGGCAGATGCTGTGTGTTGAGATGATGGCCACACAGCCAATCAAACAGGTAGCATGTGCTGAGGTGCACTAAGGTGCTCTGTGTACCATTAGGCAGGGTCTCTTTCAAGGGTGTGTTTATGTCTCACACAAACATGTAGTACCAATGTCACATAGTAGATGAATGTCCTTACAATGAATCAGCCATCTACTATGCCCCCTACAGATAGACAGCATATGCACACCAGAAAGGTCACACCTTTCCCTGCAGCAGATGTTATTACAAACTATGAATGCATGTGTATGACGACCACTGCCACCATCCTTCATAGACTGTCATACAGATGTGAACCTATGGAGCCATGCATGTATGCTGCTGTACCTTGCTGAAGTCATATTTCTGCTGTGATGCCATGCTGTGCCACTTCACTGCTGCCATCTGTCTATAGGTCATCCTCTCAGACTCGTGCAACAGAAACATCCCCACAGGTCTGTGAAATACCTGTCATTGTGAAACAATACTGCCAGTATAACATCATAAAACATAAGGTCCACAAAAGTATGTTGCATACGCATGACACATGCCGGCATACAGTATATGTTGGTGACTACTATATGTGTTATGCAAAACAATACTGCAATACACAAGTACATGTCAAGTAATATAGTCACCTTGTGTATCAGACACATGACTTCATTTCCCTGCATCGATGGGAAGGATGACAGGGATGTGACACAGGTATCATCACTTTCACTTACAAGGGTGATGTGTGGGGGTGCTGGAGGCCAAGGTTGCCCCAAACAGTGGACAACATGTGTGTGAGTCAGGAAGTGGAGTGGGTTAGATGGGGCATGGAGAGGTGCCATGCGTGTGTCTGCAGGTGACCTGCATGTGACAGTGGTGTGTGTGCATGTACACAGTCAAGCTCAGTGCTAGCTCTACATGTGTGTATGTTGGACAGCTGTGGATAGTACATGGTACAGTTGACAGTTCATCATCTTCATCCCTGAACATGGGAATTGGCTCCACCAAGAGTTGCACTGGCACCGCTATGCCCAAGGTCAGACATGGTGCTAGTACCTGATGGTGACTGCTGTCTGCTGGGACCGTGTTCCCCATGGGACTGCCCAGGAATGTTTGCAAATGCCCTGCCACATTGTGGTGTGGATAGCATACTCCCCTCTGTAGTACTGGATGTACTGCCACTATGTGAGTGTAACTGTGCATGGCCGCATGGACTCTCAACAGATGGTGTTGCTGACCTACATCCATGGGTCCGATGGCCAGCTCCAACCACATGTTCCAGCACAATGTGCAGCCCAAGATAGACACTGTCTCAGCCCACCATCTGTCCACTGCATCATTGAACTGCTTCAGTGTGTCCCCAATGTGTTGGAGACAGTCACGTATGTCAGATTGTGCTGCATCCATAACACTAAGTATACATCTGGTGTTCCATTCAGAACATGCCTGTGCCTCCATGACAGCCAGAAACATACACTGAGTGGCCCCTGATGTGACACCTGCAACAGGTGATGAGCAGACAGCATTCCTCCTATGAGCACCCCTGTCAATCTGACTGTGTGAGACCTTGCCAGCTCTCTGGCTATGGCCAGTGTCTACACTTACTGATGCCATAGTTGCCACACTGGCCCATTCAATGTCTCCACCCTCTGACTGTCCCATATATGAGGTCTGTGGGGACTGGGTATGTGTGGGCATACTGACTGTGTGCGGTGATAATGGGGGCAGAAGAGGGATGTCAACCTCTGGGACAGATTCAGCTCCTGACAACCCCATCTGTGCCTCACTGTGGCCACCATCATCATCAAAGTCCAAAGAGACACTGGCATCAGGTGGTGTGGGGGAGAGACCCCAACTCCCTCAGGTCATCTGTGGAAACCAAGACAAAAGCAGTGCAATCCTACCTGCACTATTATGTATGGAAAGTCCACAAAGAATCAAAAAAATGAGGATCCGCACCTGCATTACCACTCTCACATCCTCTCAACTCCGCCTTCATGCACAACAGACTTCCTCACAACAACATACACATCTGACTCAAGGCCTTTATAACAAGCACACCAGGTAAATCACATGATACTTGGCCAGTACAATCTACCTTTTAGGTATGCAATATGACACTATACCTAATAACACAGTACATAAAACCCAATCCACCTATCTTAACAAATATATACAAATACAAGTTTCAATGCCTAAGGTATGTACCATCGACCTTTCGGTATGTACAAGGCATGTTGGATTAATTGCCTCATGTACAACAGGAGGCCTATTCACTCTGAACTATAACTGCAAATGTGTTTCTGGTCATTCAGCTACACTCCTGTGATTACCCCTTTAGGAAACCTAGGTAACTGTTCCAGTCTAGAACATACAAACATTCTACTCTGGTTATACACAACATTACCTGTACATTCGGTATTATCCTGGCCCTCACCCTTAATAGCATATATATGTTCCATAACAAAACAGTATCAAGCTTACCAGAAGCAGGACCATGGCCTTGGACAACTCCTGATAGACCTGTGAAAAGTTGAGAATGAGGTAATTTCAGTAAAAGCACATGCTGCAGCACAATAAGGTAATACCTGCATATATCTCACATGTACATCAGCTACTGTGTTACTTGCTGTATTGCTGACATTTTGAGTATGAGTGTACAACTAAGCCCCCACAGCACATAGACCTGACGCTCACGTAAAGGTATATACAGCCTGACAGAATGACTGCTACAGTATTACAATGGTGATCACAGTAAGTTTACCTGCACGCTCCTCTGCTGTGGACACTGTGGCGTCCATGTCCATGAGGTATGGTGTGGTGGATGCCTGGGAGCTGTCATTTCTCCCTAGGTTCACCAGGAATTCCTCAGTGGCCGAGAGTGGTTGTTCTATTACAGGCCTTCCACCAGTGAAGACACAATCCCAGGCTACATCAGCTGCCCTTCATCATGCAACATTCACCATATCCGTAGCATGGTGTCAAACCTGCTCATATGTCCTGTCCTGGTGGCCAGTCTCATTCACATCCCAGACAAGGTCTGCCTACAGTGCAGCTTGCTCTTCCTTGTTATGCCTCCTCCTTGATAGGAGGATGTGATGATGCTGCCATAGTCCTTGAAGTATAAGTTCATTCTCTGTATCTGAGAAGAGGGGGCATGCCTTCTGGGATACATTAGTCGTGAAACACACCAAAATGGAAACATATTACAGGATCAACTACATGGATGTCCACTATGTACAGATACAGCAGGAGCAAAATGGACGGCACTATCCACTGCCTGCTCACACACGTCATACTCCACAGTGTGACAACATACTACATGTGTGGATACATCTGAGATAGTATCATTACTAATGTAGTTCCCTGTGTGCCATGGGAAATTCTGCTGTATGATCATACACACAACACTCCAGTCCACTGTGGTGTGTCCTCTAAAGCTAGCCATCCAATAATATTTCATAAGACCAGTGCCAGTCAAATAGCAGTGTACTATTATGACCACTATATTGGGGCATCCAAGTGTGCCATAATGACAAAAGACAATGCAACCCTGATATATTGTATGTATCCTGTATATGTAAGACAACAGGGTATCAATGACATGTCATTACCACTGGTCAAAGACAGGCTTACTGCTGTATGCCCTATTCTCCATACCTCTATACTCTTATCTGCATCCTGTTACACACAAAAAACAGTTGCATACCTGGTGGAGTACAGTACTCCTCTGCTGAAATGTGCTACTACTACTATGTTACAAAGGTGTGTTCTGTGTGAGGGAAGTCTCATACAGAATGGTTGCTCATAGTTAGCTGCTTGCATTTTAACATGCTGCTCATTAGCAGGTAATTGTCTCTAAACCAATCTGTGACTCTGATATGCTAATTGCAGCCACAACAGCTGATTTGCAGTATCATTAGCCAATGGCATGCAACCACTGTGCAATATATATGGCCTTAATGTAAAGCAGGGCCACTTTCTTATCTGTTGAGATGGACATTTCTGGGGTGAGGAGACTACATCATCACAGAGAGTAGGTCTGTAGCAGAAACCTTTACATAGAGCTGTGTGTACCATTGGCTGCAGTTGCTGCTGCAGTTAATAGACATAGGCAGTGAGTGTGAAAACTTTGGAGGGCAGCAAGCTGTAGGTGTATCTGTGTCAGCTGTGTCAGCCTTGTTGTAGAGGGAGAGCCAGAGTAAGAGTACCCCTGACCCTCCAATTACGGCATGTGTTTAAGGTACATATGTTAGGCAATAGTGTCTGTAACAGAGTATTAAGTGACATATGGTAATGCTATTCAAATATGTAATGTGCGTCCCTACCTGCAGCCTGTGACCTCCAGCAATGAAAAACAGTTATTTACTTAGCAATGCTTTCTGTGGATAATGAGGGCATGAGTCATTCATTAATTGCTGTCTTCATAATAATGTAATTAAAATGCAGCACAACACTGGATTTGAACCCAGGACTGTGTGTGTGGCAAAATGCACTGTATGTGAGGCATTTAACAGACTGAGCTACTGAGTCACTGGTACAGTGGGTCTCTTTGCAAGATATATGTGCACACATATAGACTGTGACATACATTTACTAAATCTATCAGTATGTGCATGGCTTTATATGGATGTATTCCTGCACCAGAGTCCCAGATGAATGTGTATTTTGCCATGAATGCCTTAGCAGGTAAGTTTCTACATGTTGCTGATAAAAGGGCACATTTACCTGCAATCACAGGACTCAGTTACATCCATTATCATGTGTTTGGCTGTCTAATGGTGTATTATTGCACCAGAGTCCAAGGTACACTCCCATTTTTTCCATTACTTTTTATTCCATTTTGTGCAGTGCGATGCGGTGCGCAGCTGTGCTGAAACACACCTAATGACTCTAACTGGAAATTACTATGTTTTTTAAACCACCTAAGAGTTCCATGATGTGGTGGGTTAAGGGTCTATTTCAGAACATCGAAGTATTAAAACTTCGAATGTTCTGATATTGAACACTATTCAGTGAATGCTAAAAATAGCGAAGCTGCAGAATAGTGAATTCTTTCCATGGGAAAGAATTTGGTTGGTCGTTTCTGTGGCTTCGCTATTCTTAGCGATGTGGTGGAAAGTTATGGGTTGGGTTCAGGTAAGTGTGCGATTGTTTGTACTTTACGGTTAGGGGCGGGATAAGTGAGTTAGGGTTAGGGCATGGGTTAGGTGAGTGTGCGATAATGACGGACCTTAGGGTTAGGGTTTGGGTTAAGGTAAGTGAGTAGATAGTAGTGTATGTTTAGTTTAGTGTAGCATTAGATGTAGGAATTTAAGTGTATGTGTGTGGTTGCTGTTTGTTTGATATGCTTGTGTTGTGTGTATGTGTTTCGGAGCAGCAAATTTTTTCCATAGGAAAAAATTTGCTGTTCTGAATGTTCGATATTCTCATGTTTAGATGTTTTGGGGCCGATGAAATAGCGTTCGCTATTTTCATCTTTCAATAACGTGATATAAACACTGTGTTAATGCAGTGTGCTGCAGGTGTGATGAGCTTGCGTTCAAATAATGACAGAGGTTTTTTTTTGTATATTTGTCTTGCAATCGTAGAAACGCATATAGTCATTATAGCTCTATTTAGCTGAGTTTAGTGAAGCTGCATGATGTGGCTCTTCACACAGCTCTGCACTAAAAAGATATAAAGAAAAGAAAAAGAGGCAATAGCAAAGTGGTGAAATGGGGCAATCAGGGGGAAAACATAGTGAAAGGCAGGGAGAGACATGCAGGAAGGATGTAGGAAAGAACCATAGCTATCCATTTCATGTAGAGCAACAACTGTGCACTTTGACAGAATTTGTAGCTGAATTTGGATTCTCAAACCCCAGAGAGAGGTGTCAGGACAACACAACTACGTTGTCAAGCAAATTGGACTGAATCACTTGTGCCCAGTGCACATGTGTGTGCAAAATGGAGAGCTATGTATGGGACAATATTGTTTTGGGGGACAGGTGCACTTTTTTATTTTTAAGATGAGATTGGAATGTTGTGGAAGAGACATAGGTACATGTGGGGGAGGTAAGTTGGGAGGTAAGGATGCATTTTCAAACAGACAAGACAGACAAGACAGCAGACAGGGTTGGTGTGTGATACATGAGGCAGAGTGAACACCTTGGATAGAGAGGATGTTGTGGAATCCGAGTCCCACGTGCCTCCAGACAGCAGCAGTATGATTCACATACTCACCCATGGGACTTTATAGAGACTCATCCATCACTGCCCCAAGGGAGGCTGTGCTGGAGGCTGGCTACCAGGGCAAGGTTGCCCCACCATGGTGGCCAGCATGCCCTCAATCCAGTGCAGGTGGCTTTCATAGCCATGGAGGACTATCCTGTGCATCAGGACCAGCAGCTCCACATGGGTGACATCACCGCTGCTGCCTCCACTCCCGGAGAGGGGCTGGGCCCTGTCCCCTGGGGGTGGTACTACCCGATGCCAAAGGTATTGCAGGGACAGCACAGGGGGGCACCACCGGTCTGGGTCCCAGATGTGCTGGGACCTGGTGCCACGGCCAGTTGAGACAAGGTAGGGGGGGTCAGACAGAACTGCCTTACCTTGACTTGCTGTGGGATATAATGTATTGCAATATGTCATGGTTAGTAATAACCAAATCAAGGTTAGTATTAACCGAATCGAACATCATATATATTCATCAAAATGCATATTAATGTATAACATGTGCAACATAACATTAAGTAACAGTTAGTACAGTAACAGCTTCCTAGTAAAAAGTAAACCATAGTGCCAAAAAACAGTTTAACAAGTATGTTAGTACTGCATCATAATAAAACATAATAATCAGCCACATTTTCCAATACATAGTTAGTTTAACAAAATATATTATTAAATAATAATAAAACATATCAATAATGAAACACATTTTTCCAAAATATAGTTAGTGTAACAAATTATTTTAATATTATATCATAATAATAAATAACAGTAATAAATAAATGAAGGTAAGGGGTGGGGAGAGAGAGAGAAAAATTCCATCACTGACATTATAGCCTATATTCCCTCAGTACACTGACATATATATACTCTACAGGTGTGTAGTTTCAGATTTGAGCGCAGTGACTACAATTCTCCCATAACCGATGCAGTACATACATGCCTCTCAAGCTGTTAGCATGGGTCAGTATGGACCAAGCAGTAACAAATGCAGGTACACCACTACACAGAACAGTTTCACATAATGTGGACTTACATGACTACTCAGGTGTTCTTTAAAAGGATTTGGTAATACATTGCATTCCAGGTATTAATTTATCTGCTAATCATGTGACAGATGAATTAGGCAGTTTTGATTACATTACGAGAAATCTTGACACCTGAGAGCCATGTTTGTATACAGTAAGTAAACTAGACAGCAGTCATGTCTTAGTTGGCAGGCATGGCAGTAGAACCCAATAGTTTTGACTGCAGGGGACATCTGCAAATAATGTAATAATTGACTAAAGCAAACTAGTACAGGCATGCAAGGGATGCAGCCATACTGGGATTACTGGGCTTACACAGCTTTATTTATTACTCAGCAATGCTGATGAACACTGTGACGCCCGTGCCCTGGCCCAGCAATCAAGGATCCTCAAGTCTCACCACTAACACCAGTGAGGGGCATTTCATATAGGAGAAAAAGATAACAAATACACACAGTAAAGTGCAATTTCCCTTAAGAGCACACAGAGATCACAGTCAGTCCGGGACTGGTCATTCCCTTGCTCTTATGGTCTCCAATAAGACTCCCCACTGGTACAGTTATAGGGTCCAGATCTCAGCCTAGTGGGCAAGCTAATACTTCCAGCACCCTCTCTGCCCAACCAGTGCTTCATGTCCCTGGCCTAGTAGCTGACACACACACACACACACACACACACACACACACACACACACACACACACACACACACAGTTTATACAACCACACAGACACTCCTGGGGAAGGCTGGCACAGATTCTCCAGCTGCGCCCCCTTTTCCCAGACTATACAGTAGTACCAGCTGCCACCACCCACTAGTATTTATCAGCTACTCAAAGGCCCTTAAAAGGGTGTCCATTTAATACTGTGCAATATTATTATCCAGTTGGTAGTATAGCTCAGGGCTAAAGCTATTGGAGTGGCTTTGTACAATTTTACCAAAGGCATACAAGTACTCGAAAGAGCTTAAATTATCCTACAAAAACAGCCACAGTTGAAATGATTTAAAAATATTTAATAACAAATAGTCAAAATACAAGACAATACTTTTACTACACAGTGCTAGTCAAGAGTTCAGAGATCACAGAGAAATACTTAAAATAATTCGGTAGTACAGTTCTGATAGCACATATAGAGCAAGACAGTGCTGGTGAGTTGGATGGTCAAGACAAAAATGCTCAATGCTCTCTGATTCTGTATTGTTGTTGTGTCTTTCGGCATTTCCCGGTTAGGGGTCGCCACAGTGGAACTCCGGTCCGCTAATGATTGGCAGTTGATTTTTACGTACCAGCTTGCCAGGCCTGATGCACAACCTTCAACGAAGGTATGCCCATTCACGCATGTCTCCATGCGGAAGACACTCTAGCTGAGAATTGAACCGGACAGCGTCTTACTGTGAGGCAACAACGCTACCGCAGCACCTATGTTTTTAAAATCACATTCCTGGTTCATATTACATCATTCTTCACACTTCCCTGGGCTCCCAGGCTAACAGAAACTACATTTACATTTTTCACCTCTGGGCAGAAACCAGAACAATAAAGGACATTTATGCATGCAAATTCTGGCCATTAACTATGGCCTTAAAACAATAGGCAGGACGCCTCACTCTAGACTTACTGGCTCTGAGTTTTAACATCAAAGTGTCACAACATGCTTGACTTGGTCAGTAGCGTGCATTGTTGTTATATTTTTTTTCAGTTCCACATGTAACACTATTTTTACCACTTAAGACAACAAGCCTGTGGTTTGCATTAATATTTATAGATGGCAGAATTATCTCCAAAATTCTATCTGGCTAGGCTGGCAGCCTTCATCTATCTTCACCCAATATTCACATATTCCCCTCCCCCCTGAGAACTCAAGCTAGTTTTTCAAGTGACCCTTGAAAAACACTGCTTGAGGGAGTTAGTTCTGAGTGTACCTTACCCCATTCCCTGTCTTGACAGCCCATCTGCATTGGCATTGCTAATCCCACTGTGGTTCTGCATGGACATATCATATGCTTGCAATGCCAGGCTCCATGTTAGCAACTTAGCATTTTGCTGGCTGGCTCTGTTTAACCATATTAGGGGGTTGTGATCTGTCATAACAGTGAATTTCCTTCCATACAGATAAGGCTGAGGTTTCTGCTGTGCCCACACTATGGCTAGACATTCCTTTTCTATAGCTGCATAGCATTCCTCCCTGAGTTGGAGCCTATGACTGAAATAAACCACTGGGTGCTCTTCCCCCTGAAGAAATCTGGCTAAGTACAGCCCCCCACCCCATGGTTCGAAGCATCCACCTGCACAACAAATTATTTGCTGTAATCTGGACTGGCTAACACAGGGGGGTCCTCCTAAAGCTTCTTTAAGCTTCTGGAATGCCTGCTCACATGCTGTAGTCCACACTACCTTATCTGGACTGTTCTTCATTGTCAGGTCTGTGAGGGGAGCAGCTATGGTACTATAACTGCGGACAAACTTTCTGTAGTACCCTGCTGTCCCTAAAAATGCCTTCATCTGCTTTTTAGTAACTGGTGCAGGCCATGCCTGAATGGCTTCCACTTTGGCAGGTTCTGACCTTACCTTACCACTCCCCACTCTATGTCCTAGGTAGGAGACCTCTGCCATACCCACCTGACATTTACTCGGCTTAATGGTCAACCCTGTCCTCTGTAGTCTGCTCAGCACCTCCCTGACATGTTGAAGATGCTCCTGCCAGGAATGGCTCTAGATGGCAATATCATCTAGGTAAGCAAAGGCAAACCCTCCTGCTCCTGGTAGAACATGATCTACCAGCCTCTGGAAAGTTGCTGGGGCATTCTTCATCCCAAAGGCCATCTTTGTGAACTCATACAAACCAAAAGGGGTCAAAAAGGCTGACTTCCCTCTAGCACTGGGAGTCAAGGGCACCTGACAGTAACCCTTGGTAAGATCAATGGTTGTAAGATAATTAGCCCCACCCAGCTGCTCTAGGGCCTCATCTGTCCTAGGCATGGGGTAAGCATCTGACTCTTTGTGACTGTTTAATTTCCTGTAGTCCACACAGAACCTGGTGCTGCCATCCTTCTTTGACAACAGCACCACTGGGGAGGCCCAGGGGCTGTTGGACTCTTGAATCACCCCTAGTTCCAACATCTCCTGTACCTCCTCACTCAGAGACTGTTTTACTCTCTGAGGCACTCCATAAAGGGCCAGCCTAATAGGCTTTTATTCTACTGTATCCACCTGGTGCTGCCCCAGGTGGGTGCACCCTGGTTTCCCAGTTAACATGTCCCCAAATTCCTGCAACACTGTTCGGATTTCTCGAACCTGGGTAGGAGATAGCTGCTGGGACATTGCTACCCCTTCCACTGAGGTGTCAGCCCGAGCCTCCCTGAGGAGATCAGTCACCAGATCTCCCTCAGACTCCTCCTGCAAACCACTGCAAATGCTCAGCACAAGGGCCTCCCTATCATGGTAAGGTTTCGTCATGTTAACATGGTACAATTTGTGCCCCTGCCTTCTGCCTAGCAGTTCCACCATGTAGTTAACCTCACTTACCTTTCTTACCACCTTGTAGGGTCCCTCCCAAGCTGCTTGCAGCTTGTTGTGTCTGACAGAAATAAGAACCATTACCTGCTACCCCACAGCACACTCTCTAGCTCGAGCATTCCTGTCATACCACACCTTTTTCTGTTGTTGGGCTTCTGCCAGGGTCTCCTGTGCCAAGCCCATGAGTTCCCTCAGCCTTGTCCTGAGGTTTAGGACGTATGCCACTACAGACTCCTTGTGAGACTCACACTCACTTTCCCACTCATCTCGAATTAAATCTAGACGTCCCTTCACCCTATGCCCATACAGCAACCCAAAGGGTGAAAAACCTGTGGATTCCTGGGGAACCTCTCTGTAAGCAAACAACAGATGGGACAAATATTTGTCCCACTCCCTCTTAAATTGATCTTCAAATGCCCATAGCATGGACTTGATTGTAGAGTTTAACCTCTCAATAAGACCATTAGTCTGGAGATGGTTAGGGGGTGGTCTTCATGTGCTTAACCCCACAGGACTTCCACAGATCAGCCAGCAGGTCTGATGTGAAATTGACACCTCTGTCCAGATGGTAGGCTCTAGGCACTACCAACTGCTGTACTCTCTTACCTTCTAGCCCTCCCTCAGGGGTCCACTCTCTGTACAGTAACCCTTTGTCCCAGTATACAGATTTCTCCTTTCCTTGAGAATCAGCTGCCTCCCTAGCTACCTGCCTCATGCCTTGCAATGTAGGGTCTGAGAGCTGAGCCTGTCTCAACTCTCTCCTTGTAATCCTTCCCAGCTCCCCTTCAACAGGAAGTCTGGCATCCTCTGACAGTGGTGCCTCACTGTCAGCCTGGGTACTACTACTCACTTCTACCTTTGCAGTCACTCTTTCCAAGGGACCATCAGTACCCCCAAGCAGATTTGTCTCACCTTCAGTCTCACTGCTACAGGGTAGCTCCCTCCCTGAAGTAAACACTTCACCAGTCCTGGCTGCAAGTATGCAGTCTGGCTGGGTCTCCCCCAGGCTACCAGACCCACATGCTTGTCTCCTAGCCTGACTGCATGTAACTGCACAAGCACATGGTACTGCCTCATCTAAATCCTTCCCTAGCAAGACATCTGCAGGATGGTAGTTTGGTACCCTTGTTGCCTCAAGACAACCTATTATTGGCATTTAGTCTTTCCCACTTACTGGCTCCCTCAACTTTTGTTACCCACCTTGCCTCCCTGGACACCTGTATGCCACATGGCCCCACTGGTTGCATTCAAAACATTTAAACCTGGCTCTGGATGTGTACCTGGACTAGTGGCTTCCCCTGCTACTGCCAGATTCTGTTGAGGCAGTCTGTGCTGCCCACCATGGGTTCCTTTAGACCCATGATCAGTACTGGGGGGTCACTTTCCTGTGCAGGGCTACCCTGCTTGCAAGGTATAGGTCTACCTTCTTCCCCAACTCATCTGAAGTGGCACATCAGCTAACCAGATCCTCATGTCCTCAGGCAAAATGCTAAGACCTTGTTCCCTCACCAAAATGTCTGCCGGCCCTTCAAAAGTGGTGACCTGACATGCACTCACCCACTTATGGAAATATGTTCTCAGTTCACCAACTTATTCACACACACTTTCACCTGCCTTGCGTCTATGCTCATGAAACTTTTTCCTATGCGTTTCAGGTGTTAGCTTAAACAATTCTAACAAGTGATTTTTAACAGCAGTATAATCAAAATATGCAACATCAGTCATTTTTGACAAAACAGTTACAGCTTTAACATGGAGTAAGGGGATCAGAAACCGTACCCAGAGCCTTTGGTCAACACCATACTGTTTGCATACCCTCTCAAGCATATGAATGAAACTATCAAAATTATCCCCCTCTTTGTACTGCGAAAGAAATTTAATGATCTTTTGTGCTTCTGGGGTCCATTTACTCCCCCATTACCTCCATGACTCTGGTGAAGAGTCAGCATTTCCCTCTCATGCTTCCTCTGCCACTCCTTTCCTCAGCTTTCAGATGTAGCAGTTTCTCATTCTCCTCAGCCTGTAGACTCCTCAGTCTCTCAGCTGCTTCTCTCTCCAAACGCCTGGACTCCAACTCAAGTCTCTTTAGCTCCAGATGGATTTTAAGTCCTCTGCAAAAAGGTTGAGCTGTCCATTCTCTGAGGGTATTATATTTCCATTGCCAGTCTGATTGTCCTCCTGGTTGCTGTTTTCTGATGCAGCTGTAACAAGGCTGCAATCAGGTCTGCCTTAGTCAGTTTTCCATGCACCAGTCCCCTAGCCTGACACATCTCAGCAAGCTGCCTCCTTGTCAGCTTTCCATACTCCTCTGCTAACATGCTGCCTGCTCACCCTGACTAACTAAACTAATAAAAGAAATAAAACAATTGTGATCTGAACTCTGAGTATTCACTGCATGGCTGATTTAGAGTACAAAACACCTTCAAAGCTCACTGTACACCAGCTACAGGAATTCACTCTACCCACACCACTACAAGTCAATTAGTATTTGCCAACCAATTAATATGTGGTGTGGATATCCCACCACTGCCAAACAATTACTATCTGACACCCATGTCCTGGCCCAGCAATCAAGGAGCCTCAATCCTCATCACTAACACAAGTGAGGGGCATCTCATGTAGGAGGAAAGGATAACAAATACACAAAGTAAAGTGCAATTTCTCTTAAGAGCACACATAGATCACAGTCAGTCCGGGGCTGGTTGCTCTCTTGCTCTCCAGGTCCCCAATAAGACTCCCTACTGGCAAAGCTATAGGGTCCAGATCTCACCCTAGTGGGCAAGCTAAAACCTCCAGCACCCTCTCTGTCCAACCAGTGCTTCGTGTCCCTGCCCAAGTAGCTGACACACAGACACACAGACACACACACACACACACACACACACACACACACACACACACATACACACACTTTTAGAAGAGTTTATACAACCGCACAGACACTCCTGGGGAAGGCTGGCACAGGTTCTCCAGCTGTGCCCCTTTTTCCCAGACTATATGGTAGTACAAGCTGCCATCACCCACTTGTATTTATCAGCTACTCAAAGGCCCTTAAAAGGGTGTCCAATTATTACTGTGCAATATTATTATCCAATTGGTAGTATAGCCCAGGGCTAAAGCTATTGGAGTGGCTTTGTACAATTTTACCAAAGGCATGCAAGTACTTTAAAGAGCTTAAATTATCTCTACAAAAACAACCACCGTTGAAAGGGTTTAAAAATATTTAATAAATAGTCAAAACACAAGACAATACTTTTACTATACAGTGCTAGTCAAGAGTTCAGAGATCATAGAGAAATACTTAAAATAATTCAGTAGTGCAGTTCTGACATCACAAAAAACACTTAGTCTAATCTTTCTAGTTTCTAGCTATTTCTAAGATAAAACACACGTCTAAGATAAACTTACATATAGAGCAAGACAGTGCTGGTGAGTTGGATGGTCAAGACAAAAATGCTTAATGCTCTCTGATTCTTTCTGTTTTTAAAATCACATTCCTGCTTCACATTACATCATTCTTCACACCTCCCTGGGTTCCCAGGCTGACAGAAACTACATGGACATTCTTCACCTCTGGGCAGAAACCAGAGCAATAAAGGACATTTATGCACACAAATTCTAGCCATTAACTCTGGCCTTAAAATAATAGGCAGGATGCCTCACTCTAGACTTACTGTCTCCGAGTTTTCACATGAAAGGGTCACAACATGTTTTACTTGGTCAGTAGAGTGCACTGTTGTTACATTTTTTTTCAGTTCCATATGTAACACTATTTTCACCATTTAAGACAACAAGCCTTTGGTTTACATTGATATTTACAGATGACAGAACTATCTCCAAAATTTTATCTGACTAGGCTGGCAGCCTTCATCTGTCTTCACCCAGTCTTCACAAACACATTAATGGTATTGATGTTAACATTCTGTGAAATATAAACACACTGCTCATAATATGGGCCACCTCAGCCATATATGTCTTGTGTTCTTGGTGAGAGACAAAATGTGAGCATTACATGGCTGATACTGAAAAGTTAGCGCTATATACCACTGAATTCGAACCCAGGTATGTGTGTGGCAAAATGTCCTGCATAGAAAGCATTTAACAGACTAAGCTACAGAGTCACTGCTTACTGTTGAGTGACTGATATTTGCCTGAAGATCACCTGGAACTATACTATGAACTGAACAATACAAGTTACAGGATATTCCTTTGACAGTCTAGTACTATTACAGTGTTATAGTAGACTGCAGTGACAGTAGAACACACATGCATGGAATACAGCCATACTGCATATATGAAAAAAGCTGCATTTTAGATTCAACAATACTAGTGAACACAATTTCTTGTTATTGGTTTGAAATATCTATGAAGTCCACACACAATATCTGCCCATGGACTGGGCTACCTCAACCATATACCTTTATTACATGCTGGCTGAGGAAGAGAAACCATTATGTGACCTATATTGGCCTGGAGACAGCCTTGAACACTACTATGGGTTGAGAAATACAGTTTGCAGACCATTAGATTTGCTGGCTACTGCTATTACAGTGTCACACTTGACTGCAGCAACCTTACCATAGACAGTCAGTGCATGCAGCTCTACTGCAATTGTTTTGACAAAACACAATCATGCTGAACAATATTTTGCTTACTGTTATTGGTATTGCTAATGCTTTATTGATATACAGTTCTTATTGTTTGTTTATTGCACTACAGCTCTAGTTACACATTTATTGCATGACAGTTCTACATGTCCATTTATTGCAGTACTGTGTGTTTAGTGTATCAACTGTAGTGCAATAAGCAAGAAAGGGTAGAGTGTGTACTGCAATAAAGTATACACAAGAAACACTGTACTGCAATAGATGATTGTGTATACTTTATTGCAGTACACGCTTTACCCTTTCTTGCATATTGCACTACAGTTGGCATACTAAATTTGTAGTTATCACACTCATGGCAAAACCTAGCCAGGTGCCTGGCATGGGACTCAACATTGTGAGCCCTCTCAGCTGCAGCTGTTGGGAGAGAAGCACACTATTATGCATACCTGTTTTGCAGATCTTCAACTTGCATATTGGTTAGACAGAGGAAAACATACTTACATACTTGTGGAGCATTTCCAGCTCGAGTTTCCTGGACCCAGGTGTCTAAGCTTCCCCTTTTCCTCCTTTTCAGGTCATCAAAATGGTGATGACACTGCTCACCTGTGCAAGGGATACCAGTAACACTAGTGAGTTCCCTGGACAAATTGTCCCAGGCCCCTGACTTGAACTCTGAGCCCTGGAATCCATCCTGCATCAGCCAGGATTCATGTTTTTTAATAATGAGCCAGACCATGACCCTGGACTCCTGGATGCTCCACTGCTGCACCCGGAAGTGCACACTTTCGCCAACACCGGGAGCCATGCCAACAGTTGAATGAACTCCAGTGACTATTGCTGAATTTCTGCCTATTTGGCTTAATATAGGCTGTTTTCCTGCCCTTACATGTCATTCAGCAACATTCAAAAAAGTGCTGCATTGCTGAGCAGCAAGCAAACCAGCTGAACAAAGCCAAGCAGCATGGAAACTTGCACAACATTGGCTTTAGTGAGTCTTAGCACCTCACAAATTGGTAGCCTTTAGCATGTTTATGCACTGCTTAACATGACTGAGCAGTACTGAGCAGAGTGCAGCAGTCCCAAAATTCACAATACTGTAATAAAATTACAGAAAAAAAATACATTAATTTACAGACATATTCTGCCTGTTATGGACTCAAACCCAAGACCTACTACACATAAGAGCATAACTCTACCCATGGAGCTAGTTGGATGTATAACTTCACATCTACTACTAGGCTACCTGTTTACATTGCTGAGCACCATGCTGCAGTGCACAAACACGCTTAAATACACCTATTAATAAATAATTAATTACATTTGGTTTCTACTTTTAGATGTCTTGCAGGAGTCTGCCATGCATGTATGAGTTCCATTCAGCTCTGCTGCGCTCAGCATAGTGCCGAGCAAACGTCAATGAAAAAATAAATAAATAAAAATATTTAATTATGGTAATTAATTATATCCGGTTTCTATTTTTAAATGTCTGGTAGGTGTCAGCTGTCTATATGTGAGCACAGCTTGGCATTGCTGCACTTCGCTCTATGCCACGCACACATGCAGTAAAAAAAAAAATTATAAAAATATTAAACAAGAATAACACATCATACAGAGGACTTATTATACAGTTGACACACTTCACAACATTACAACAGTTAAAATAAACGTATTACAACAGTGGTGGGGAGCATTACATGGAGCCTCACATTCATCTACAGCCACAGGTTGCCACTACACCTCTCCATACACTGACTAAAATATCCTTGTTCCCTGGCTCCCTCTTGGCAATGTGCCATCATTAATATACATGGCGTGCTGCTGACAGGGAACCATGGCTATGTACACGGATACATTCCATGTAAGCTCTACACTGCGCCTGCACACATTTTATTAAATCCTGGGGATAATCTACAGTATTTTGAAAGGTTTTTCCAAACTTCTTAAGTGTTTATGACCCCCAGTTCTTGGTGTTTCTTGAGTTAATTTATTTGTGCTACTTCACATACATGCTAGTTAATTGTGTATCTAACCTACTACCTTTTGTACACATCCTTAATGTATTTGTTTCTAAATGTGATAACTGGTTAACACACCATTTCACCTAGTCTATCAAACATCTGAGTTCCCCAGTTTGGTCAAGATCAGAACAGGACACAGAAAATGACATTTGGCCATTGTTTATCAGTACATTATTATCTGATATTTCCAGCTGAGATAGTACTAAAATAGATATAACACTAGAACATCATTAAGCAATAACAAGAACCAATCTGATAGTTTGTTGTTTTCTTCAGACAAATATATTTTACCCTCCCATATTTCATTCCGTACAAAGATTTTGTTTAACTGCTTCTGCCTTTTATGAAGCCAAAAATGGAGTGCACAGGTTGCTTTTTACCATTGTGAAGAGCCATGATGTATATATTTATTGCTACTGTCATGTTCTGTGTTTCATTCATGGTTAATCTGTAAAGCTGATCATTCCATTTGGTTAGTCATATTAGTACCTATAGTAATGTAAAACATTCAGTTTTACCTCGAGATAAACAGGCTGTCTGCACTACACGTTGTTGAATGACATTGTTGAATTTCCTCATTTTGGGGTATAAAAGTAATAACTGCCAGGATGCTACACAGTCCTAATGGAGAAGTTAATGCTTAGATTTTTCACTGGGTGAGAACCTTTTTTTCGCATTACAAAAACACAGATCAATCAGTGTGCCTGGAGTAATATCGACAATTTAAAGTTTTGGTTTACAGGAAAAACTTCTGTGAGAAACGTTATAGAATCCACAGAATAAATACTGCTTTCAGAGCTAAATGCAATTATTGATCACTACTCTATAATGCTACCAAGCACTTTACAGCACTGACAGTATTCTGCAGCATTATTTCAAGGATTTAAGGCAAACTACTACCACTAAAAAGCTGAAGAATATAGGTCAAAAGAACTTTTGGCTAACATCAGATCTGTTTCAACAAATTAAAAATAGACACATAGCATGGAAGGAATGGGAGAATGGAGCATGTAATATAAATAAATTCATCAACTTTCAAACCTAAAAAGCAACATAAGACAATGTAAATACTGCATATGTCAACTGCTGTATGAATACACACAAAATCTATTATAGGACACTGTAAAGAACCTAGTTTCACCTAAAGTATTTCCAAAGAGTAGCACAGCTAGCCATACTTTATTAAATGTTAGACATAACAGCTAACCCCCTTAACACTCCAGCTGTCTCCTTCAGTAATACTGCTCCACCTTTCTAAAACAAACCTTTAGATCAGTTACTTCAAAAATATTATTAATAAACTTAAGAAACTCATCTCTAGAATTAGCATATTCTCATCATAAATTCCACATCTTTCATCCACTATTATTCATACTTGGCATAAACATATCGGACAAGCCTCTAGCGGTTAATTTTTAGTAAGTCTCCTTTTATAAAAGCCATCCCACAATCATTTAAAAATTCAGTAACATGTCCAATTCAGTTGACCTTGTAGCTTAGAGGGATGGCAGTAAACTGCCCATCCTGGGTGCAGGGAGATGGACTTGGCTCACTGCAGTATTAATGTTAACAGCCTGAAAAACTCCATGGTGAAAGTGATATACTGCTTGGTAAGGGGATGCACATACATGGAAGCATGCATGCTCCTCCATAAGGCAGCGATCACAGAGTTTGCATGACTTCCACTGAGTGACTACAGTCAGGGCAAACTCCCCAGCAGCATGATTCTGCATAGCTGACCTTGATCTACTGTCCCAGAGAAGTATAAGTCAGACCCTGTAAATTCAGTCAACTAGGACAGGAGCTGCTGGCAGCTAATGATCAGCTTTCAGGAGGAAAACAAACAGAATTTCCACTTCCATAAGTCTCATCTCCATTGTCAGCAAACAGTAGTAGTTCAGCTGATATTTACTACTTAATTATTGAAATGCTACAGGTGTCAGGAAATCACCCTCCTGTACCTCCTCATTAGATTACTGTATACCAGTGGGAGGTCATTCTGTGACAGGATTGTGATTCTCTCAGTGCTGTTGTAAGAGGTGGATGCTCCAGTTATTCCTGAGGTATGGTCTGATGACAGCCTTGACCCTTATCTGGCTTAAGCCATTCTGCCAGGCTTACTGGGGATACAATGCCCTAGGAGGTGTAGGATTGGGGGTGGAGTTGCTATTTGTAGTGACTGTGGGCAGCATGTGATACATGTTGCTTAGAAGACCATCTCCTTTGAGATTTTACTTGTTGCAGACACAAACTGTAGGCATCCACTTGTCTGCCAGCCTCCTGGCTGTGCATGGATATTCATACAAAAGTTCACAGATTTACCCGTCCACTCAGTCAGTGATCAATGCCTAACTGTATTTGATTACTTCAATCTCTGGATCAAGGATGAGTCTGTGAATCTTTATCAGCATTATGAAGATATTTGGTTTATTTAGATCATTATCTTTGCAATATATAGATAAAGCCATACTCGGGACTTGGTCTTTCTATTCAATGTGAAGGCATCAGACTTCATGATGGAACCAGTCGCTTGGTCAAGCCACATCCTTGTTCACTTCTTCCTGGAGATGCATACTGTTGTTTCCTGGTCTTGAGATGAAGTTTATTCATCTTAATAAACATACCAAACTCAGAACTTAGTCTTTCAGTTTCTTTCAGGGAATGGGGCTTACTCTAAATGCTTTGGTTGGAGACTATAATAGGCCACTGTCCTTGTCACTGGAGTCTCCTGCCTTGAGTTATTTATGTCTTGTTTATACTAGTAGGTATGAAAATTGGTCTGATTGTGACCTGTGTCTCCTATAATGTAAAAGGCACAAGCTAGAACATCAGTGTTATTATGTGGGTCTATGGAATGATCAGCTTGACTTGGATGAGTGTTATGCTGTTTATCAGGCTGAGATTTTTTCAGAAAAAGGTAGCATTTGTGAGAAATCTCTGTGGTATCTAAATGATGAACTGTGCTCATCCATTTAGTGGAATGGTTGTGCAGCTCTGTCTATCAACTAGAAGAGCATTGTATGGTTCAAAATATGAATCTAATGCTCGTTGTTTGCTGACAACATTGCTGCTCTCAGATTGTTCTTCCACCACTGAACTCCATGGTCACTAAAATTACTTTCAGCCTATCCATTCCCTTTCCTTCTATGGTGTTAGATATAGGTTCATAGGTTCATATGTTGGTACTAGGCTATTGGCCCTAGGGCCTATACAAGCCTTGCCATAATAATTCCCTGGCTATTTCTTCCCACACTATTTACTTCCCTGGACCCCTGTCTAGCAGGGCGACTGACATGATCCCTGGGGTCAATGTCCTTTCTCCCATCCAATCGTCAAGGTTCCTTTTGAAGAGGGCCAAAGAGGTGCTCTGCTTGACATGTATGGGCAGTCTATTCCAGGGTCTGGGGAGTCTCTGGGTCAGGAACCTATCCCTCCAGCATGTCATTCTGGATTATGATGAGTTCATGGCAGTTGCCTCAAGTATACTGTATGTCTGATGATTTTTGGTCTTGATCCCTGACCATCAGGACTGGCCTTGATATTCTCAGATAAATGTTTTTCTTTATTTTGGTTACATCATTAAGATCTGAGACTTTTCCTTTACCACTGAAAGAAAATTACATCTTATGGTCCCAACATCTTTCACAGGTATTGCCCAATCTCTAATCTTCCCTTTTTTAGAAAGATTATTGAGAAAGTTGTCTTCAAGCAACTTGAGATTCAAGTTACAGTCAGTGGGCTTATGGATCTGTTCCAGTTTGAGTTTCACACTGGCAGTAGTACAGAGGCTGCTTTTGTTCAGTAATTATTTTTTGGTAGCT
Organism: Protopterus annectens; assembly: GCF_019279795.1. Taxonomy (NCBI): domain Eukaryota; kingdom Metazoa; phylum Chordata; order Ceratodontiformes; family Protopteridae; genus Protopterus; species Protopterus annectens. The sequence goes on from NC_056741.1 coordinate 1,617,401,505, forward strand.
AAATACCAGTGGGAATATTCAATGCTTGTCCTCCTGGATCTCTAACTGGCATCTGAATTTTCACTTGCTTCTTCTAATGTCTTCATACCTCTCTATATAACAATACGCTGCTATCACTGTAACATAAGCCATCTCAGGCATTAAGGTTTTATGTTATCCATAAAGCTCTTATGAAACATAATTCCATTTTTCCATCCATGTTATGACATTAACTGCTTCTTGAACAAAATGTTGTAGCATATTCTTTCATCTGTAAATATATACATGTATTGGTATTTTATCATATCCATGTATGTGTAAATATGTTTTGTCTATTTGTTGCATGCTCCTAGTCACCCAGACTGTGCCGGCAAATGGTCCATTGATTTCAGGGTACTACCCAGGTAAACAAATATAAATAAATACATATTATTGATCATGGCATTTTAGTGAGTGTTTATTATCTTACCATGATCTGTTCTCTATAGTACTGGTGGGATTTGTATCTTACCTCACTGGCCATTCTCAAAAGCTTTTTCCCCTTTGTCCCAGCTTTTTGAGAGCAGAGTACCTCAAACCTCCATCTTACACCCACAGTTGCTCATAGTCTATATACTTTCCTTGGGAGATCATATAAGGAAAAAGGATGTAGCATTCCATAGTTATTCTTTGACACCCAAATTTACCTCTTTTTCCCAAGATGATACTTCCTGATTTGCTTCCTAAAAGTCTTACATTCTTGATCTCCATGTAATCAATCAAAACTAGACACCTCCACAACTAAGACCATAGTGGTTCATGTTTCCTTGAGAGATTCTTTTTCAACTTTGGTTCCTAGCTTTATCTAATGTGCTATGAATAAGCTTGAATTTGTTAAGAAGGTATATTATGGTGGGCAGTGCAGTGGTGAAGCATTTAGTCTTGTCGCCTCACAGCAAGAGATTCTTCAGTTTGATTCTTGACAGGGACGTCTTCTGTGCAGAGTCTGCATATCCACCCTGTGTTCGCATGGGTTTCCTCCGGGTGCTCCAATTTACTCCCACATTCCAAAGACATGCGTCTAGAGCATTTCTCCCTGGGCCTCCACTGAAAAGGAGCTTTATCTCATTTGGACTTTCCTGGTGAACAAATGTAAAAATAAAATAAAGTTACTTAACTGCTATGTTGGAATGTTTATTGACACTTTGGGATCAAGTATCAGCTGCTGTGATAATATCCTGTTTCTTTTTTGAATCATTTATAAGATTAAGCACCTTTTAGATAAGGCTGACGTCTTGGTGATAGTTCATGCCATGGCCTCATACAGGCAGGACTATTGTAATTAGAGCTAGATGCAACACTAGGTGACTTAGGCAGCTTCCTCGGGCCCAGCTTTGCTATAAAAAAAATATTTAATAAGTAAAAAAAAAAAGAAAACATCAGGTTCCTTCCATAAACACAAGCATTAAAACCGTGCAGGAGAAATTCCTTACCTCACAACCTCTGTAAGCCCCAGAAATCTTACATCATCTAGACCTATGCAGGATATTTAAGTACAAGTTGCAGAGATATGATACAGAGCAGCAGGTGTGGGGGAGATGCATATGCATGGATCCATCTTGGAGAATGCAAAGCTGCTCTTGCCCTTAATAAAGGACAGAGGTGTGTGTGTGTGTGTGTGTGTGTGTGTGTGTGTGTGTGTGTGTGTGTGTGTGTGTGTGTGTGTGTGTGTGTGTGTGTGTGTGTGTGTGTGTGTGTGTGTGTGTATGTGTGTGTGTATACATACATAAAACACCCAAGTTAGGGACGCTGTAGAGTTAAGTGACTCTGCTCTAATTAAAGGCAGTCAAGGGCCTTAACATCCACATCATCCTCCAGGCCTCCTTTAATTTCATTTTTATTTAAATACAGAGGATTATAGTCTGTCAATGTCAGTCATAGAATTTCAAAGCTGTGTTGTTTAGTGTCAGTGGTACAACATGTAGCACTTTGCTTTTTGTGCAGAAAGTTATGGGTTCCCTTCTCACAACAGGTAGACTTATTGTTGACATTAATGTGCAGGATCAGCGGTGATAAGGATTTTGCACACCTGAGTATGTTCTCCTTTGGATGAGATGCCTAGTAACTATGACCCAGTTGCTGGTTTGCAGGCATTACCTATTGCAATATTACAAGCTTACCATTTGTTTGTAATATAGGCAATTTATTCTTCAAGGGCAGCAGACACTGACTTAATAGATGAAATAGTGAAATTTAAAGTTGTTTGCCAGCAGCAGCCTCTTTTCTAGTTATAGATCTCTTTAATGTGGAAATATTCAAAAACTTCTGCAGAGATTGTGCATATTGGGCAATACTGGTGGATTATAATGACAGAAGTTTGAGTGGCCTTTTATGGATGAAATTTTCTGAAATGGATAGTTCTGTCATTATTAGTTCATATATGTTATTTCATTGCTTACTGAAGAAAACTAAGAATTTAAAACACGCTCTAATAAGTGATGCTGTATTATAGTATACGCATGGAAAATGCACTGGCACAACAATAATCTGATCCTTCTGTTTATTGATACAAATAAAATTTAAAAACGATAATCCTTTTCATACACAAGGTTAACCACTTTCATCTACCCTAATGTAGACTTCATCAGAACAAAATAATTTAACATCACCAGGAAAGTGAATCAAAGAACACATGCATGTATTCATGGTCCTAAAATGTGTGCAAGAGGTCCATGGTTTGAAAATAGCCCAAAAGAAAACTTAAAATGCATTTTCTTTGAATGTGAATTTTAATGCAGTTTCAATTAATGTGAGTTTCAAGAATAGAGAAGTTTACTGTTCATGCTAAGTCCATTTTTACTGTAAGACTATATTGTTTTGTTGAGCAAATTAAATTTAAATTGAATCCAAATAGCTGCAATCATTGTTGGAATAAAAAAGAAAACAATATGCATACTGACAGGTTTGAACAGTGTTTCTGGTAACTGGGGAGAAATAGCAATGTAATGGGATACTCTGTGTGTGTGTGTGTGTGTGGGGGGGGGGGTGATCCATTACCCTTTCTAGGGCCCCATTCAACCATAATTCATCTCTGATTGTAATGCTTTATACCTGAAACTTCTCAGTTTTTAAGCTTAATAATTTACAGATAGTGCAAAACTCCATAATCAGGCTACTAACTTGTATGTCTCATTACCAGCATATTACTTCTGCTCTTCACGGCCTTCATTGGCTTACAGTACATTTCAGAATCAAAGGTTTTGGTGTATTGATCCATTTATGATATGGGTCCCATCAATTTGAAAGGGGTATTTGTGCCTTGTTGTCCTACTCTGGTGTTGCACTCAACCTCCCAGGAACTCCTGGTGGTTCCACACATGCATCTTGATATCTCTGGTGTCCATACTTTTCCATTTCAAGCTCCCCATCTGTGGACCTTACCACTTTGGTAGCTTTGGGAGTGTCTGTCTTTGTCTGGCTTCCATAGGCCTCTTAAAAACCACCTTTTTGAAATTGCCTTTGATGGCATGGAATGACTACCATCACATAAATCATTCTAATGTTTATGTTTTAATCTACATTTGTATTTACTAATGAGTGCACTAATTGTTATATATTTGTATTAATTATTTGATTCCACCTCTTTGCTTCATGTTTTGTTATAAAACACCTTAATAAAGCACAAGTTGAAGTTAAATACACAACTGTGTTGGAAATGTATTTAACTGGAGCTGGCTTTGTAAACTCAAATTGAACTTTTCAGATAGTGAAACACTATGGGCCAGATTCACGAAGGCTTGCACAGAGTCTAAGAGTAGTGTAAGACTCCATGCAGCCTTCACGATCCAGGAACAGCCCAAAGTCCGTGTAAGAGACAAGCTAAAACGGCTCTTGCACGGAGTGGGCGTGGATAAGCTAATCACCCCACTTGCAGCCGAATAGCATGCAAATGAGGATGATTAGCAATCCAGGAAGCCCAGAACAGCCCGTGTAAGAGCCGTTTTAGCTGCAGAAATGTACTCAGTTGACAACTGAGTACGTTTCTGCAAAAAACGCAATGGAGCCATGTCAGCTCCAAATAAAGGGTGCATATGTGTCAGGCAGCATGCCAATGGCCAAATATGTGGCCATTGACAAGGTAACCTGATGCAAATATCTTAAAAATATAATTTTTATTTCGGCGATCGCCGATGTTTAAACCCAGCGCAGCCCCGCGCAAACGGGCTGCGCTGTATAAAACATAAAAACGAAGGTTATAAACCCACAAATGTGGGTTTTATGCAATACATGGAATGTCAATGCAGGGACCAGCAGACTAAAACCAACATGGCCACCGTGTAGTGGTTGCTAAGGGGGGAAGCTGAGTCTAAGAGATGTAATTAAGCATTAGTAGGCAATCTGATGCAAATGAGTGTTAGGATACTGAATTCCACTGTCACATAGCAAATGAGCACAGTCTGAGTAGTGTAAGAGTTACAGAAGGGGGAGGAACAGAGTAGGAGATAGGTGACATCACAGGGGGGAATGGTAGAAAGAAATTCAGTTCATTGGAGGTCAGAGTTACATGACAGATGTCAGACAGATATCATGGAAAGAGGTGTGCCACTAAATAAGCATGAGAAAGTCAAGAAATGGAAGGTGTACACTGTTGCCTACACCAAAGTTTCTTGCTGGGCGTGCATGTGCACGTGTGCGCACCATGAAGGGCGAGTAAGGCAGTGTGCACGCGTGTAAGGCAGACTGAGCATGTGGGAGCGTGTTGGGAAATGTTTAACACTGTTTGCGTGGGTGTGCACGCGTTTTAATCAGAATAAGCAGATTCTGAACCGTGTAAGCATGTATGCGCGTGTGTAAGCCACTGTGAGCGTGTTTCTGCTGGTTTGCACACGGCTCCTCCCTGAGGAAACAGAGAGGAAAAAGGAAGCAACAGATTTAGTAGGAAGCTAGCAGGGAATACTGCTGGAGCTAGCAGGTGAAAACAATTAGAAGCAGGCAATTACACAGGCAGAATAGTAGCCCAGCCCAGCACTTAAAACTCTGCAAACAGCAGTGCAGGATGTTTCTCTCAAGAGACACTGCAAGACAGGAGTTAAGTTATTAGAAGTGAAAACTGAAAAAGCTGAACTCAGAACAGAAATGTTAGGGGCTGCCATAGCTGTCATAATGAGACATAGGCGACTTGCTGAGGGTGGTGACAATGCAGATGGTGCCAGACAACCCACAGTGAGGAGACGGAGAAGAGTGTACAGGCCCAGGGTCACCTACCACGGGTTACATGAGCTGGAGATAGTAGAGCGCTATAGAGTGGACAGAGACCTCCTGCAGCAAATAGTGGAGCTGTGCAGGCCACGCCTCACACACAGAACCAATAGAGGGGAACCCATCCCGGTGGAAACCAAGGTATGTGTTGGCCTAAGAATACTAGCAACAGGTACCTTCCAGAGACCAACTGGTGATATGATGGGGATATCACAGGCATCAGCCTCCAGGGTACTGCACCAGTTCCTGGATGCCATGTCAGCACATGTCGGTGATCATGTATATTTCCCCAATGCCCGTGAGGTATTGGCCAGCAATATGCATCTCTTCCAGCAAATAGCGGAATACCCTGAGGTAGTGGGTGCAATAGACTGCACGCACATATGCATCAAAGCACCAGCTGGTGAGTGGGGTAGGGCATATATCAACCGCAAGGGCTTCCCCTCCATCAACTGCCAGGTCGTGTGTGATGCCCAAGGCATAATAATGAATGTGTGTGCTGGCTGTCCTGGAAGCTACCATGATTTCCACATCTGGCATTTGACGCAGCTGTACCAGACATTTGCCAATGGGGACATCCCACACGGACACCTAGTGGGGGATGCAGGTTATGCACTGGAGCCGTGGCTGATGACACCCATCAGAAACGCACACACACCTGAACAGGAACGCCATAATGAGGCACACGCACAAACACGTAATGTAATAGAGCGTGTGTTTGGGCTGCTCAAGTCACGGTTCCGGTGTCTGGACACATCTGGTGGAGCCTTGCAGTACACACCAACTACATGTACCCAAATTGTCATGGTATGTGCTATCCTACATAATATGATCTTGCAAAACAGCTGCAGCAGGACCAGCATAGGGCTGGGCCAAACAGCCCCACCATTGCCAAGGCCATCACAGGCAGAGCGTGACTCGGAGGAGGAACAACCTGAGCCTGCCCCAGTAGGCAGAAGGAGGCATGCCCAGTATGCCCTGGCCTTGGCAAAGAGGCAACGCATAGCACATACACTGGCTCAGTAGGAACCCTGGGAATGATACCCCCTCTGACTCACTCATATAGTAACAGGGATGCCTAACATGACACAACCTGCTCTCAAACATGTACAGGGAAGTGTAATATGCACATCCGACAGAGGCAGCCCTGCAGCACCACCTGAGGCATGAATGCTATGTGTTAAGTAATGTAACACCATGTACTATATGCACACCTGAGGACCCTGACTAACATCCTACCCTCACCAAGCATCATGCCACAATATGACAATGAGATGATCAAGGGCAATAATTGACTGAAGTATCGCAGTTAGTCAAAGGGGATCCAATGTGTGCCAGTCTGGGATGACATGCTGAGCATGACATGATGCTCCACCTGCTAGGACTGGCGTGCACCTATCAGTGCAGGCCGTATGGATACTGGCAAAGGCTGTTGTTACCCACAGTGTGCCCTGAATAGGTAAGGCTCAAAACACAAACCTATCTCCATAGGTATCAGAAGGGATAAGAATAAGATAAGGGATAAGTCGAAACAGCAAGCTGCATGCAGTCTAAACTCACCCAGTATGGAGAATGTTGATATCTGCGCTGTAACAGAAAACTGAGTCAAGGCTCACAACAGCACCCTAACATTACCAGGTTACACCTCATACTGTGCTGTACAGCCTCAAAACATGGAACAAGCTACAAAAGGAGGGTGACTAGCAAGAATTGTCAAGGATAACCACACCCCCATGTTGGTACCACAACAAAAAGCAGCATGGACTAGCCATGGTCAAGTAACAGTGGCTAGAACTGCCCCCCAGTTTATAGCCTGCTACAGACTACTGTCCCAACACCAGGAACTGCACCTGGCCTATGCTGGAATACATGAATGTATCAAGTCCCCCAAACCACATTATATTGGGTGACTGAAAATACCCAGACATAGACAGGGAGCATTATACTAGCTCCAACAGTGTAGGACAAAAGTTCATAGAATCCATAAACCAAAAGGCCCAGGAACAATGTACCACTCCCACAAGAGGGGTAAGCATACTGGATGCGATAATCAGCAACATGGGTACTGGATGGCAAGATGAGAAGTGTATTGCTCACTGGTAAAACCAGACCATAGAGTAATCACACTGGATATACAAATCCTGACCACAGTCCCTGGCCAGAAAACCACAGTGGAAAACATGTGTAAAGCAATATTTGCACTCCTCCAAACTGATGTGGAATCCATTAAAGGTCCTGTGCAGGTGCAAAATATGGGCCACACCTCAGAACCTGTAATACAGCCATTCCATGAACACTGCCAGGAATGCTTGGATTATGCAATCCTAAATTAAAACAAGACACAATGCCATACACGCAGGCATCTGGCATGGTGGGCACCAGCCACAACCAAACCATGCAAGAGAATGAGGAAGCTACTACATGATAGAGCAAACATAAACAATGAAGTAATCACTGATCAGTAGTATGGCAATAAAATCTGTCCACACATACAATCCACTAAGGCCAGCCACAACAAGTTGAATCTGTGAATCCTGAGGCAATGTTACACCTGCCCCAAGTACACAGACAACCCCCAACTCCACCCAAGAAATACAAATATATGTGAGAGATGCAACCATCTATCCAAACTGGAGGCTGAGCTCCCTCAACTCAGTACTCCCAAAACTAGTCAGGAGGAGAAGGTAACCACACACACCACAAACACAGTCCCACATAGACCTATCACAACTGCAAACCAAACACATAAACACAGAAAAACATTCCCGGAGGCACAAATTACAAACACAGCACACCAACAGAGACCTCTAAAGCAGATACCCAATCAAACAACCTCCAAACATAGCACATGCAACACATAGTACACAAAGCTGGTGTGCCAAACAGTCACAGGCCAGAAGGATAAACAACATGCCTGATACAGTTGTAATAGGTGACTCCATAGTCAGACACACTGCTGTCCCACACACCAGACTGAACAAGGGAAAGGGTACAGTAAGCTGCCTGTAGGCTGCCACAATACGCCACATAACAAAAGTATGCAGGTCACTCCAAAGCAAGTAGAAATATGATGCAGTCATAGTCCATGCTGGTGTGAATGACCTGAGATGTACCTCCCTAGACTACATGAAAAGAGACATAGATTAGCTCTCTGATTATGTAGTCCAGGCCAGTATGACACTCACTGTTTGCAGCATCCTACCCTTACCAAGAATAATGCCACAGTACAAACACGGAATGATCAGTCATAGCAAGTGGCACACTTACTGGTGTCATTCCAAGGGGATCCAATGTCTGTCTGCTTGGGATGTCATGCTTGACAAGCCACGCAGCTGTTCTTGGGATGGCTTGCACCTGTTACCCCTGGGTGTCTGGATATTGGATAAGGCCTTTGCCACCTCCATAGAGCCTTTTGTAGGCAAGGCTGAAAAGACTGACCCACCACCCTAGAAAACATAAGTGGAAAGACACATAAGGGTAATGTTGACCAATGCCAGATGTTTAAACCCCAATATGCATGCTCCCAAGGCCATCCCCAGTATGGAGAACATTGATGTCTGTGCAGTGACAGAAACCTGCTGCAAGCCTCCTGACAGCACACAAGCACTACCAGGTTATACCACGTATCATGTGTCATGGCCCCAAAACCTGGAACAAAACATAAAAGGAGGGTGAGTATCCATATTCAGCACAGACACCCATACGTCCAGGTAACTGACAATGCACAAGGCATTGGAGTCCACCCATGTGCAACTAACTGTAGGCAAGACTGCTGTACAGTCTGTAGCATGCTACAGACCACACTCTCAAACACAGGAACCCCACCCAGCCGTCCTGAAGACACTGGACAGTATGAATGTCCCACCAAATACCAAACAAGGTACCACAAATTACCACATAGGTGGTAAACCATTATGTATGGAAGGAGTAACCAGGGACCTAGGGACACAAGTGGAGAGTAACCTGTTATGTGACACCCACATTGCCAATGTGGCTAGGAAGACTGTCTACATTTGACACCGTATCAGGAAAGGATTCACATCTATGTCAACAGAGGTCATTGTGCCGCTATACTGTTCTCTTATCACACCCATAATCTAGTACAATGCCACATATGGGATGCAATTACCTGACACCTGCAGCAGTTAGAAAGACCTCAAAGGTACCTCACCAAGAGGATAAAGGGTCTCAAATATATGTCATATGCTGCCTGGCTGTAGACACCCCAGCTGAATGCAGTCACATACTGCCTACACAGAGGCATTGCATGCCTGTTGTAGAAGGCCATGCCCAACACAGGAGTAATGGACATGCTCCACCCCAGAAAACTCAAAGCCATCGGAGCTGTGAGAGTGAGAGATGTCAACCTCAACAAATAATGAAATAGTATGTGCTGGTGGGACAGATACATAATCCAGAGGCTCCCACACGCTGGATCAGAATCGCACTGCGTGTTACGCAGATGCCCTCACTGACACTCTTCAACAGGAATCTTGCCAAGTGGATGGATGATTGTAGAGTTACACTGGGGGTCTTCACTGTGTCATGTCCAGACAGAGGCACAGCAAAGCAAATCATAAATGGCCATAATATTCACATAGCAAGGGGTGGCAAAAGCCACACACACTCTGGCTAGGCTAACAAATGCCCTAGGGTGGATAGCCTAGTATGAACCTATGAACCTATGAAGATACAAATTGTACAGGACACTAAGGATAATCCCAAGGCTTTCACAACTGATGGTAGGAACCATGTTGGGAATTCACAGATATGCTCTGAATCACACAAATATCACAAACACACACACATATTGCCAACATACATCCTGACAGGTGCAGTGCAAACCCCCCGCCCAGAATGCAGAATATCTATCCCAGCAGACTGCTGGCCCCCTGACATTGCAGATGCTGAGGTAACAGCCAGCATCTACAAAGCAAAACACATAGCAGCAATGGTATGAGATGGTGTCCTGGGCTTAGTGCAACATGGACTCCAAGATGAATGGAATGCCAAATCACACTACTGCTCAATGTCAGCCTTACCACAGAATATGTACCCAAAGAGCAGTGTACAACAACAGTGGTCCTTCTCAACAAAGGTGTTGCCTGAATGGATACTGAAAACTACTACCCCAGAATCCTGAGAAGCTCGGTCTGCACAGCTATGGAAAGGATCAGCATGTACCACAGACATAAAGATATTGGGGACCTACTGACACTGGATCCTACCCAGTGTGGCTTTCTTAAGTGCAGATCCTGCCACTAAACATGTTTGACTCAATTAAAACAGTCATTAATGTCATTGATGAGGGCAATGTGGTCCACACAGCGTAGCTGGACCTTGCAAAGGCTTCTATACAATACCCTACATGTTCATTATAGATAAGCTCACCAGCTTAAATATAAACCCCTATGTCAGTAGAGGGGTTGCAAACCAGACCAAGGACAGAACAGACATGGTCAGACATGCTGCAGCCATGTCAGACTACAAACCAGATATAACTGGCATCCCACAAGGCTTGGTCCTGGGATCTCCCTCATCTGGTATATATGTCCCATAGGTACAGGCAAACATGGAAGGACTGTGTCCGAACATGTTTGCAGAGGACTACAAACTGCTCGCCACATATGATCCACCAGCCGACACAAGCATCCCACAAAAGGGCCACATAGAAACAGACAACTGGTGCCATAGCCATGTTAGCAAGCTAATTGCAGAAAAGTGTATAGTCAACCCCCGTGGATATACAGTAAGTGCCCACCAATTACCACATAGGTGTTAACCCATTATGTAGTTAACATGTAATGAGAGACCTGGGGACACAAGGTGATAGATATCCTGCATTGGACAAACATACCATATACCCACCTAATCATGAAGGTTGTCAGATCTAGATAAGGGGAGGTCATTGTGGCTCTGCAGTCATCCTTCATCAGTGGTACAATTGACTACAATAGCCCCTGTGGGATGTACCTCAGCAGACACCTCCATCAACCGTAAAGTCCCCAACAGTACCTCACCAGGAGTATCAAAGAGCTTGCACAGATGCCATGTGTTGCCTGTGTTGCTGGTATCAATAAACATGCTGCACCTTGTACAATCTGAATGGCAGTGAGCTATGCACATGAGAGACCTGAACCCCAGCACTGACTTACATAGGACAAGCTGTACTGCATGATCCATAACACAGAAACCACCCCCACCCATGAGTGAACTCCCAGTACAGGCTACCCATAGAGTCACTTATCAATCTTCCTCAATAGGAATCTTGATGAGTGGATGGGAGATGGTAGCTTTATCCTGGGTATCACTGTCATGTCAAAGGTAGACAGAGGCTCAGTATAATAACCATGACATATGTCATGGCAAACTCCACTTACAATGTGTGTTGAAGGACAAACACACTCTCCAACTAGCATTAGACATGGACAAGGGCACATCGCTAGTGTTTGCAAATGTACACCTATGTTGTGGAATACACTACCAATGTTGGACAAGCCTGGTTTAAGTAGTTCATATCTGAACAGAATGCAACATGGTCAGATGTACACAACTGGCCCCTAACCAGGCTGTTGTGCTCACTATCGAAATGTAAAGCAGTGATAGCACTAAAGCCCAGGATACTGTCCACCACAGTCAAAGTACTACCAGTACACTATACAGTACTACAGTGTTAGGTCAGTGTGAAAGGATGTTGACAACTGTATGCAAAGTATCCCATGCAAACACTGCAGGCACAGTATAATCCTGTTGTGTTCACACACAAAGCAGTTGTACAGTAACTACACAACATGACACACAACACACAACCATAAACGGGTGATATTTGTTGAAGTTCACACTCATCCACAAATGTGGTGGTCTGCAGAGTCCAACATATGGAATGCTCACACTGGGCATGCTCACACACTTTGATAATTGAGACATATGTCAGACAACATGCCATGGGAAGGCTGAACTGGGCATGCTCACACACTTAGGCCAAATCTCAGTTTAGCAGTTGGACACACATATCTGGTATATTTATGTGTTATTCCAGGAACCAACCACATTACAGCAGTCTGCCCAGTGCACACAGTTAAATGACTACAGAGACATACGTGATATAGTGGATCCCTCCCATATGCAAACATCTTCCACATATGCACAAGTTGTTCATACAAACAGGGAATGCTATGGCAATAAAGATGTGCAAATAGTCTATCAGCAACAAATAATGTGCATTTGACAATTAAACATATGGGTGTAGAGGTCAACACTAGGCTGTTTGCCCTAGGGAATGACAGCTTAGCCAGAGTGTGCTTGGTGTCTGCCTCCCCACAGGATGCACATTCCCCTTTCTAAACACCGATGATGTCAGCACCCTATAAGTACAGCAGGAGAAAAAAAACTTCCCAGTAATGCGAATAGCGTGCTCCGCTAATGCGTCCATAACATAGTTAGGTAGGGGTTTGAATCCTGCAAATGCTCAGTGTGAGTGGGGTTGGTGTGTGTGTAAGTCTGTGAGAGAAAAATGTCCCTTTTGGCAACTAGGAAAATGCACTACAGGATGCACATTCCCCTTTCTAAACACCGATGATGTCAGCACTCTGTAAGTATAGCAGGAGAAGGCAAACCTCTCAGTAATGTGAATAGCGCGCTCCGCTAATGCGTCCGTCACAAGTGTCATAACATAGTTAAATAGGGGTTTGAATCCTGCAAATGCTCAGTGTGTGAGTGGGCTTGGTGTGTGTAAGTCTGTGGGAGAGAAATGTCCCTTTTGGCAATTGGGAAAACACACTACAGGATGCACATTCCCCTTTCTAAACACCGATGATGTCAGCACTCTATAAGTACAGCAGGAGAAGACAAGCCTCCCAGTAAAGCGAATAGCGTGCTCCACTAATGCATCCGTCTCAAGTGTCATAACATAGTTAAGTAGGGGTTTGAATCCTGCAAGTGTGTGTTTGTCTGAGGGGGGTTAGTGTGTGTGCAATGGGGTGAGAAAGAAATGTCCCTTTTGGCAACTAGGAGAACAGACTACAGGATGCACATTCCCCTTTCTAAACACCGATGATGTCAGCACTCTATAAGTATAGCAGGAGAAAGGAAACCTCCCAGTAATGCGAATAGCGTGCTCTGCTAATGCGTCCGTCTCAAGTATCATAACATAGTTAGGTAGGGGTTTGAATCCTGCAAATGGCAAGTGTGTTTGTTTGTCTGAAGGGGGTTAGTGTGTATGCAATTGTGTGAGAGAGAAATGTCCCTTTTGGCAACTAGGAGAACAGACTACAGGATGCACATTCCCCTTTCTAAACACCGATGATGTCAGCACTCTATAAGTATAGCAGGAGAAGACAACCCTCCCAGTAATGTGAATAGCGTGCTCCGCTAATGCGTCCGTCTCAAGTGTCCTAACATAGTTAGGTAGGGGTTTGAATCCTGCAAATGGCAAGTGTGTGTGTTTGGCTGAGGGGAGTTAGTGTGTGTGAGGGAGATGTCCCTTTAGGCAACTAGTTGAACAGACTACAGGATGCACATTTCCCTTTCTAAGCCCTTATGATGTCAGCACCCTATAAGTACAGCAAGAGAAGGGAAACCTCCCAGTAATGTGAATAGCACACTCTGCTAATGTGTCCGTCTTGAGTGTCATAACATAATCAGATAGGGGTTTGAATCCTGCAATAGGCAAATGTGTGTTTTTGGCTGAGGGGGGTTAGTGTGTGTGAGGAAAATGTCCCTTTTGGCAACTAGTTGAACAGACTACAGGATGCACATTTCCCTTTCTAAACACTGTTCAGCTGAAGGCCATGGCTCTGGCACAAGTTGTCTGTTTCTATGATACCCCTTTGGAAGATGCTTGTGTTGGCTGGAGAGTCGATTATTGTGGCCAGTTCGCAGTCATCTGCATATTTGGTCAGCCACAGTCTGTCCGTGTTGGCCTGTACCTCCAATAAATATATACCAAACAAGAGAGGTCCCAGGACTGAGCCTTGTGGGACACAACTCGTAACTGGTTTGGAGTCTGGCATGGCTCCAGCAATTCTAACCATGTGGGTTCTGTCCTTGAGCCACTGTGCAATCCATCTAGTGACATAGGGGCTTATATTTAAGCTGGTGAGCTTCTCTAGAATGCCCAAGTGGGGTATTGTTGTGAAGGCTTTTGCGAGGTCCAGGTAGGCTTTGTGAACCACCTTCCCCTTGTCAATGGCCTTGGTGACTGTTTCAAAGAATTCAACCAGGTTAAACCTGGTAGTGCTGGTGTGCTCTCAGTAGCCCTGAACCAGGCATCTGTTACTGCACAGATATCGATGTTCTCCATGCCAAGGAGTGTTTTGGGTGCATGCATCTGGAGGTTTAGACTTCTGGCATTGGGTAGCATTACTCTTAGTTTCCTATCCCTTGTGATACCTATGAAGTTGGGTTTGTCATTTGAGCCTTGCCTAACATAGGCACTATGGGGGTAGCAAGAGCCTTTGCCAATATCTGAAAGCCCAGGGGTGACAGGTGCAGGCCTTCCCTAGCGAAGCAGGTAGTTCAATAGAAGATGAATATGTGAAGGTGTAGTGCCTGTGATTAGTTAGCAGTAGCATATATGACTGCTCACGTGGACATATGCCAGGTAAGTCATATGCACTGTGTCACAGGCAATGTACATGTGAACAGGACAAACAGTGACATCCTGTCAAGTGGGACATGGACATACATATAGTAAGCTATGCAGATGGCACTAGAAGTCCACAGAAGCTCTATAACTATGCATTGCAGGTGTGATCAGTATTCCAGGGTAATTACAAGCAAACATGCATGTAAACAAAGCTACAGTAAACAGGGCTGCATGTAGTCCATTGTACAACAAACAAGCTGTACCAGTTCCAGTAGGTAACACTGCAAATATGCAGCCACTATGCACATGTACATGGAAATACACGGGTCAGATGGCTAGGGTCCAGTCTCAGTGCACACAAGTGTACAGACCATGTACTGTCAGGATGTACAATAACTGGATGGAAACCCATGTGCTCATACCTGCAGTAATACACATGTCAAATAACAGACACTGAGCCTTCACTCAGTGGTTCCATACTTAGTAGGATGTATGCTACCTGGCCTGCCACCACAGTATCCCTGACATATATGGGGACTCTCCCTCCTGTGACAGTTAGTTTTGTGTGTTGGGGCTGTCTAGCATGGTATGAGATGTGAGCATGCAGTGCTAGGGTGCTCCTGTGTCTTTTGTACCAGTCGTGTAGTACTGCACACATATCAACATCCTCAAACATCTGCATTGCAGAGTCCAGTGTGGGCAACATTCCACTTGCAATTTACATGTCCATCATTGCGTATTACTACATTCATTACCTTATCCCCTGTGCTACCTATGTATGTAGCCTTCTGTTGACATCATTACCACCAGTATGCCAACATGTGCAGATGATACACTATGGTACTTACCATGGGTGTAGACAACAGGACATGACAATCACACACTTACTGCATCAGGCATGCTGTGATATACCCACAATTAATTCAGCACACAGTACTGTTAACAAAATTATACTATTACTACACATCTATGTGGTCACCCTGTGCATCAGCAACATGTTAACCTGTACCTGCACAGTTGTTACAGATTGCAGGAGGTGGCACAGTTTCATCATATGCACAGGGTGTGAACTTGGTATGCCTGAGTCAGCCACCGATACCACCAATTGACATGTATGTGTATGTGTGTTGGTGATGGACAGCAGTAGAAGGTGGGGCAATGTTGATGCAGTGTGTGCGTGTATGCGGTAGCCCTAGGTGTTGTCAATTCGCATGTGTGTATGGATGCACACAGTTCCACCTCATGGCTGCCATATACTGGTGTTTGTGGACAGCCACAGACTGTACCTGCTAGGTCATACAGATCAGTGTCTCTGGCCACGGACACGGTACCTGTGCCTTGCAGGGGTGCTATGGACCGTATCCAGTACCAACCCAGACTGGGTACTGTCATCAGAAGCAGGGGTTCATTGACTGGACACAGATCTCTGTCGGGCCCGGCCAGAGCCACGTGCACATGGTCTCCTGGGGCGGTCTGATGACAGCACAGACCCAGCATTGCTGGGGCTGCTGCTGGCACTATGGGGGCGGCCGCGGCCCTGTTGTCATCCGCGACGACTGCCAGCTGCTGCTGTTTTGGCATACGGCCACGTCAACGCCTCAACCGCCCACCATCGCCCTGGCTCATGGACATGTAGTTGTGGAACCGGTCTAATATGTCCCCACAACATCTGTCTATGACATCGGTGAAATCATGGATGGCAGCCGCAATGTTACGCATACTGTCAGTCATGGCTGGGCGACATGCTGTCAGCTCCCTCAGACCCTGTCTGGTGTACCGTTCCATACGTGACTGTGCCTGCATGACAGCCTGAAACATAGCTGAGGTTGTAAGACCTCTGTGGGCACATCTGACAGGGGCAGTACGCCCATGGATGCTCCCACGAGAACCCCTGGACATCTGTCTGTGTGGTACCATCTCTGGGCCATGCCCATGGCTGCTGTGTGGGGAGGCATGTGCCACAGATACCACAGTACCCTGGTCAATGCCCACTGTATGCTGTCCATCACCTAGGGACATTGGTGACAAAGGGTGTATTGGCAGGATAACTGTGCGCATTGATGGGGTCGACAGCTGTGTACTGTCAATCGGCTGACCAATGGCGGACCTTGGCATACTTTCCTGTGCCATTACACAGATGTCATCATTATCAGTACCCACGGCACCTGATTCAGGTTCCCTGCTACATGACACCAGAGCAGCACCAGAACCTGTGGGAGGGAAACAGGAAACACAGTTTACAATGTCTACACATTACCAGTGATGCATACATGCACACATGCACACATGCACACATGTACAGGTGCACAGGTGCACACATGCACAGGTGCACACATGCACACATGCACAGGTGCACACATGCACACATGTACACATGCACACATGCACACATGCACAGGTGCACAGGTGCACACATGCACACATGCACACATGCACAGGTGCACAGGTGCACACATGCACAGGTGCACACATGCACACACACACAGGTGCACACATGCACACATGCACAGGTGCACACATGCACACATGCACAGGTGCACACATGCACGCATGCACACATGCACAGGTGCACACATGCACACATGCACACATGCACAGGTGCACACATGCACACATGCACACATGCACACGTGCACACATGCACACATGCACACATGCGCACATGCACAGGTGCACAGGTGCACACATGCACAGGTGCACACATGCACACATGCACAGGTGCACACATGCACACATCCACAGGTGCACACATGCACACATGCACAGGTGCACACATGCACACATGCACAGGTGCAAACATGCACACATGCACACTTGCACAGGTGCACACATGCACACATGCACATGTGCACACATGCACACATGCACACAGTTTCACACAATTGTACAGTACTCAGTATGCATGATATCAACACACAGACACACCTACATGCATACAAAGAGCACTACTAAGTGAGCCAAATAGTACTATTACTATTACTATCAACACTATTACAGGAATTGTTAATACACACTCACCAGCATGGATAGGCTGCATTGCTGTTATACCAGAGGGACCTGCAGATGTGAAGAAACTAATGTCAGTGGGCACAACTGTGCCATTGTTACTGAGTATGATACAGGTCAGTAGTACAACAGTCACCTTTCACAGGTCAGCTGCTAATATTGAGGATATCACACTTGCACATTAAATACTATGGTGACAGCTACAAACCAAGGGCACACCTCACACATGCATTAACTACCAGTGTACACAACAGTCAAATATACATATGGCATATTACCTGCACGTTCACTGTCTTGCTGCTGCGTGGCTCCAGCCTCCATCATAATGCATGTCTGCTGCTGTTGTTGTTGCTGGCGGACTGGAGCCACTACACTCATGAGTAGTCCCTCCAGTCTGGTGAGTGGGGGATGTGTAGCCACCCCACCACCTGTGGCGACCTGTTGCCTGTGGATATCCGACGCACGCTGATGGACATGTCTGATTAAATCACTGCAGTGATGTCGTACCTGCTCATATGTCCTATTATGCATGCCTATGTCATTTACCCGACGGACAAGGTCTTGCCACAGTGCAGCACTCTCCTGCTGATTCTGGCTGGTGCAGGAAAAGAGTATTGCATAATCCTGCACCAGGCTCTGGTGTATCTCCTCATCCTCAGCTGTGGAGTAAGTGGGATTCCGCTGGTGGGCCATGTACCTGAGAAAGAAAATAACCTGATATCAGCAATATATGTCAGCAGAATTTGGCACATATACTACACATGCTACTCGACTGTTATGATACAACATATCTCACATATGTAGCATCTGTCTGTCTATTGGTGGATACACATGTAAATGGCCAGGTATCAGTGCTCAGCCAGCAACTGTGCAACAGTACCTGGCACACTCCATATGACATACTACCAAACCCCAGCAGTCAGAACACTGATTCAGGTCAAGAGCACCTCCTCACTCTGGGGGTTTGTATCTAGGTACTGTATGGCCTACATCATCAACTACTGTGAGCTGACCACACACTGATTGCCCTGGATATACATATCCCACCTCCACCACCAGCACAAACGACTATAGTGAATAACATTACAGATGCAAACTTTACACTTTGTAACAGTGACATGGTATCCTTTCAGCCCACTGGGCCGGTGGCAGATACAACCCACAATGCTGACCCCTGCACAATTGCTTTCTACAGACATCTCCGAGAATGCATGGATCATGCAATCCCATATATGACCAAGACACTGTCCACAAAGGGATAGCATCCTGTCTGGTGGACCCCAGCCATAGACAGATTGCATTACAGAAGATGGAAGATACTGCAAGACAGAGCATAATTCCATAAAGGGAGGGCATGTCTGAGCAGCACTAGTAAGAATCTATTTTCCATCATACAAACATCCATGGGCAACTTTGAGAGGGAAATCAAGAGGGACACTACAGATAACCAGAAGGCCTTCTTCAGTTATGTTAGCAACCTGGTCAGGATCCATCCTCTATGCCCATAGTTAGTACACAACAACAAATATTTCACTGACACCACAAATATTGACAACATTGTGGCAGACAGGTTCAGTGCAGGTGTCACCCCGCTATCTCCCCCAAAATAAGACATAGTTATCCCAGCTGACTGTAACCTCCCTGTCATCACAGATGTCCAGGTGAGAGCCAGCCTCAGGACAGCAGAATACACAACATGAATGGGAACTGATGGTATCCCCAGTTGCATGCTACATAAACTCTGACAGGAGCTAAACACACATATAGAAGTGCTATGTAACACTAGCCTGACTACAGGATATGTACCTGTACACTGGCGCACAGCAGCAGTGGTTCCACTCCACGAAGGAGGCACCTCAACATACCAATACAATACAACACAATACATTACATTACAATACAATACTATACAATATGCTATTGCCCCTGGGACTACAGCAGCGTACTGTTCTGCTACCCTAACCATTGTGACACATGTGGTGTGATGGTACCTGCTGCTGTCACACAGTTACACAGGGTGACTCATATGGCATATTACCTATCTGACTAACATTCAGCAGGGGTATGTGTGACATGTACTCATGGGGAGTCTTGCTTCTTAACACTGTGTGGTTTATTGCAGGGTATGTCTTATCTGTGGGTAGGAACTTTTACCTCCACATGTGCACTCTATTGCAGTGACACAGATGACACACAGCAGACATTTAGGTTGTGGATGGTGTGAGGTGTTACTATGGTTGTTGGACATCTGTCATGGGTGTGACTTACATATGTAAATCCGGGAGTGCTAACCTCAATGTGGGTAGTATATGTGTACTCTGTGGTGTTGTCAGTCACTGTGCATTGGTAATGTGTTTCAGTGTATTGTCACAGTGTTGTACATGTCACTGTGTCCTTCTCCATATCTGTAGCTGTCATGTGAGGTCCATACCATGGCATCCATTATGTGGTGTGGAGGGGTACACCAACCTACATGTCCATAGCTGACACACCATGTCCGCTGACACATACCATGTGCAGGTATTCCAGGGATAGTGTGCCACTGTGAATATCATTGGGGCCACTATTGTACACATTTATGACCCTGTTCACCCCTGACACATGCAGTGGTGGGCAGCCAGTCACATATCTGGTGGTTACTGGTGTAGGTGATTTGGAATGTGGTATGGTACTCCGGTTTTGACACTGGTGTTCACTCCATGCCTTTGTCACCAGGCACCTGTTGCAATACATCTGTACACATGTGCCTCACTCAGAATTTATATACATCTCTCTCTCTCTCTATATATATATATATATATATATGTATATAAATATATCTATATGTATATATATATATATATATATATATATATATATATATATATATATATATATATATATATATATATATATATCCGTATACATATACACATATATATATTGATGTACATATATTGCTATATATGTGGAGGGGGGGGCACAGAGGGGGTGAGAGTGACAGAGGGGGTGGGACAGGCTGTGTTGAAGGCCATCATATACAGTCATACCTGTAGATAGATCAGTCTGTCTATGTATATTTATCTACATATATCTATATCTGTATGTGTGCATTACATATATATGTTTGTACAATATTCTATCTACATCTGTCTATGTATTCCTACATCTCTCTATCTATGTATGTATACATATATGCATATCATATATATATATATATATATATATATATATATATATATATATATATATATATACACATACATATGTTGACATACATATGTATCCATATGTTAGACAGGTATATCAACATGTTTGTCTACCATACTGTATACACACACTAACATACTGCTAAACATACATAACTGTGAAACCTACTTTGTACATGGCACTACAACCTACAATCAACCAACATTGATATGTGCACATAGATGCTCTCACATACAAATGTATGTACAGCCTTCACTGATAGTTGCTGTATGTCCCCTGCCCTTTACACATCTTCATATACATATGGATACAGACCAATGACACATATGGAGGGTTCACAGTATGTAGACCTTTATAGTATTACTTTACATTACCTGTGTTTGTCACAGCTGCTTGTGTTGCCGTCTGGTTCTCTGTCCTGCTGCTCCACTTCCCAGTTGTCAGCTTTCAGGTGGCTGTTGCTGAACAATTTGTTTGTGTCTGCTTAATTGCAATTTTCTCTGTCTCTGTCTCTGTCTCTGTCTCTCTCTCTCTGTCTGTCTGTCTCTCACGTCCTTCTCAGGGTGCAATGAAAGTATTGCATGTGTGGACTGGGAGTACAGCATACTTTTGTAGGTATCTGCATATGCCCATGTGATGGCCTCTGCACCAATTGTTAGCCAGCATTTGCTAATTCCATGCAGCCAGTTGTGTACTGATTGCAGTTCTCACTGTGATTTCAGAACAGTGCTATAAAAAGGTATGTGAGATAGGCGTAGCCCTTTCAGATTTTAAGGGCAGGGACTATGCTGTTATGCTGTGGACAATGTTCTGTGAGTGTAAAGGTTGGTATCTCTCTCATATTTCCAGGTGTGTTGTAGATTAACATTCCTCCATTCATTTCTCCAGTTTCCTGTACTAACTGTGTATGTACACTGACACCTACAACTACTACTACTGTTAATGTGTGTGTGTGTGTTTTCCTTTCACTTTTGCTTGCACTTTGTTGCTAAGGCTTCAATAGTTGCCCTTTACAGTCACTACTTGTATGCCTGCTAGGTGTCCTGACTGTAGTGTGCTGCTGTAGCTTTCCTATTTTCCATGTACATTCACACCTTGGAAGGCTTGCTATATCTGCTAGGGTGTTACAGCATGCAGTGTGGTCTGGCCATGGTGTGGGCCTTGACATCTATTAGGGTATTTGAGTATGCTGCTGAGCAGGCCCCAGAGACTTTCAGGTTCATCTGTTATGTGCCTCATGGAATGGTACATATCAGTGGGTACACCCATTAAAATGTCTGGTATGCTGCAGTTGTGACTGTGGGTTAGCATGAGCATATGTATTACTACACTTTTTCTGCCATGCAAGTGATGAATACTTTCAGGACTCCATAGTTACCATTGCATGTGTTACACCTTTCTGCCTACTGTTTGTACATTTCACATGGAGTCTGTGGGGCATCCCTGTAAGTCATTCACTGTTGCTATATCTAGGCTCTTAACTATTCAAATATGGTGGTGTCAGACCCATCATGTGTACAGATATTTGCAGGTTGTCCACATTTCTGCCTCATATTTTGGTCAATATCTCATGCACACCTTTTTCTGGCAAATCACTCTGGGGTCAAGTCAGAATATGGTGACAAACATTCAAGTTTCAGACTGCATACCCTTCCAAACATCCCACAAAGTGCAGACCCTGTTACTCTCTGAACTGTCTGCGTTTGTTGTAACATTATTTGTAATGTGTCCCTGGTTTTGGGCCTTTGCTCCACATATTTTATTACTTGGTCCAGATGTGTTCCTGTAAGAGGTTGTGGGGTATGGGCAGTGATTATCCTGCTGTGAGTATGTGTGTGGCTTGCAAGGTGCTATAGTGACATTATTACCTACTAGCTTCCAACTAGCATGGCTGTTTCTGTTCACACACTACTATTATGGAAATCCACTAGTTTTGATAGTAATTCTAAATGGCATGCTTTGTGTACTACACATCTATATTCCCTTTACATTCATTCCTACTATTACATGATATATTTATTTTAGCACAATGTTCTTGTATAAGAGTCATGGCTTAGTGGTAAGTCATGCAGACTACTGTTTCCAAGGTCTTGGGTTCGGGACTGACAGTGGGATTTTATTTTGCTTTTGAACTGAGTACAGGACCTGTCAATCAAAGTGACTAAGGCACTTTTAAGCAGTTGTAACCAGGTTAGCACTGGTTTGCGCGGAGCTCACGCATGCGCACTGGCGGTTAGCTCCACGCACACAAGCGCACACCCACTTACAACTGCTTAAACGTGCTTACTCTTGCGCACACCCGCGCTATTTTCTTTGAAAGAAAAGAAAATGGGGAGACAGGAAAGTGGTGAAAAAGGGGTCACAAAGAGGGTAAGACAGTAGGGAAACAAGCTTGGGATGTGCAGGAGGGATGTAGGTAAGGCCCATAGCTGCCCATTTCTTCATCAGCAACAGCTGTGCATATGTATGTAATTTGGTGTGACATTTGAAACCTTCCACCCCTGAGAGAGGTGTCATGACAACAATAATACTTATTGTACAGCCAATTGTAATTGATAGGTTCCATGTCCAGCAGACATGTGTGTGGAATGGGCAGCTATGTATGCGGCGTAATTTTTTTGTGGGTACAGAGAGCCCTTTTTTTTTTTTTTCAGGTGAGAGTGGTATGTCAGGTGACGGAAGTCGGTACAGCTGGGGAGGTAGGTCGGGTAGGTAAACAGACAAGACAAACAAGATGCATACAGGGGCGGTGTATGACATGTGTGGGGGGTTACGCAATTGACGGGGACGGAGGTTTGGATATCCAGAGCCTATGAGCCCACAGATGGCAACAGTGGAACTGATATCCCCACCCATAGGCAGTTGCCACTGTTCCTTCACTGCCCAGGACGGGGCTGTGCTGGGGGCTGTGTAGGCAGGGCAACAGGCATGCCCATTAGTTGCGCCACTCGTGCCTTGAGCTGGCGTAGGGGCTCGAGAACAGAGTCCCGAATCTCCCTATGCACCACAGTCCGGATGCTACGGAGGGTGAGTGGTGGTTCTCCTCCGGCCACACTTGCAGAGGGGGGGCGAGCCCCATCCCCTACAGCACTTCCACCCGCAGGTGGCACAGGGCCACCAGAGGAGGGTCCAGACTCGGCACTAGTGCCAGTTGCACTCGCCAGCTGAGGTGGGAGAGGGCCTTCCCTGTTGTCCTATGTTTTGCATTATGTCATGACAGTTTGGGTTAGTGACATATAATACCATTCACAATTAGTTGTAACAGCATGCATTAGTATTCCCATTAACCAAACACCCAGATATTCACACCATTGAACAGCGTGCATAACACATGCATAATTTGAACAGAAATACACAGTCCAACAACATGCAGGGTTAATTGATGGCAACAGGCCATCAGTTGTGGATGTATGAACAGGGCAGGTGCATCAACGGACATGCAAATATATATGACCCAACAGGACAAACATCCAGGGGTGTTAATTGTGATTGCACATTGGTTATTGGGTGGGGTAAAGAAAGTAATATTAACACCTTCGAATAACAATACATATGCTGTACATTTCTAATAGCTACAGTTATATACACACTACTGTTCTAACTACAGTTTCCTATATGATAACTATTTCAACTTGGTGATAGGACTGTTACTGCAACATCAATATACATTTTATCGTTCTTCATACACATTCATATATAGCTTTGTTCAGCTACATCATCCTGCTACATTTGCTTTATATAGCTGTAGACAAGTGTGGATGTTTGGTATATCAGACAATCATCCTATCTGGATATTGCAGACTGAGAGCAACATATCCAGATTTTGGGATACACATTCCAGATGCAGCAACACTTTGAACAGATTTTGCTGTTTGGTTTTGAATCTCACATGCATTTCATTCTGTCTTGACTGCAGTATACTTTATTCAGGGGTTATTACTACTGTATTGCTGGATTCATGACACTTTCTCACACTCTCTCACTTGCTTTCATTTTACTATTCAGGATGGTACTTCTAGGCTTTATTGACATGTTTTACCAGTAGTTATTACAATCCTTTCCAGCAGTCTCACTTCTGTCATGTTTCAGTATTTCCACAGGGATATATTTCACACGTGATTTCATCATCTTCTGCAGCTATACTTTTCAGCCTGCTGTAGGTTGTGTACTATTTTCTTACAGGTAGGGCATTTTTATTTCAGAATATATGTCAGACAGTTTCATTTTTTGGTTAAACTTACAGGCTGAAACACACTTTTGTAATCCAGCAATACTTGCATACACTTTCCCACTGTTACTTGCAGATTTTATTCCTTACTGACTACACTACACTCTTTTGCTGACTGTCATACTTTTATATTTCTTTACAGTTACTGGTAGTGGATTACTGACCTGCCTGGTGGCGCAACCGCACCAGCCTATCGCCATAGGCTCTGTGGTTCGCAGAACGGACTCCTGCAGCTGTAATATAAATGAAGTAATATTGGAATACACATCTCCATAATATCAGCTAGTTTAATTTCTTACATACATAATAAATGTTACTTAGTAGTGGGGCGTTGGGTGTTTGCCGGGCCTCCTGGATCCAAAGGTTCAGTTGGTCCTGCTTGCGTCTCTTCAGGTCCGCATGGTGGTGACGGACCTGCTCACCAGTCCTTGGAATCCCTGTGGCACTGGTGAGATCATGAGCCAACCGATCCCACGCCTCAGCCCTGTATGCTCCCCAGAGGACCTGGCCCTGCATGAGTTGGGCCTCATGATTATGGACTAGGAGCCAGACCATGTACCTGGACTCCTCCACACCCCACCTCTGTGCTCGGAAGCAACTACTCTCTCCTACTCCTGTCATTCTGCCTGCAGGTCAGTTCTACAATCATTTATGCTGTGTATTCCCACCTATGGGGCTTATATAGTCCGTTTTTCCTGCACATATCTGTGATTGGCCATTTTGGAATTGTATCAACTTCAGTAAACCTGCATTGTCATGCTCCAGTTTGTATTCATTCCTATATATTAGCTATTATTGCATTTCTAGGTACTGCTGTCGTGGCTTAGTAGTTTGGTACCTTGACTATGGTGTATAGTATCCTGCGTTCGAACCTGGCCACTGCTTTTTATTTTTCATGACTGTTTAGACATGCTGAGGGGTGTGTCTGTGTAAAGGCAGTTTTGATACAGCTTGCTCAACGTTGCCCGTCGGTTAGCTCGTTTGCACGGTGCGCAGCTCCGCGCAAACGGGATACGCTGGTTTAAGCCTCATTTGGCTATCGGCACGCATATTACGCTCAGCTCAGTTAGGGGCACATAGATTTAGCGTGTTAGACCACTGCTCAGCTACGGGCACTCATTTTGCACCAGTTAAACCACTGCTCATCTACGGGCACATGCACTCACTCTGTTAAACTGTAGCTCAGCTATGAGCACATCTGGCATTTTTTCTTCTTTTGTTACCTCACATGTCTTCAATATAAATGGGCTATTTCATTACATTTTACATAAATTGTGGTTTTATGTGTACATATTTGTCAGGGACTTGTTTCCTGCTTATTTTGAAAAAAAAAATAATTGGTGTTGTGGGGGCTCGAACCATGAATACCTGCTCTTCAGCCAACATCTCCACTGCTACGCTATTGCTTCCTGGCTTATTTTGCATATTTAGTTCTTATATGCTTTCCCACTGACTGCTAACTGTAGCTGCGCTACGGGCACGCCCGCGCAAATGAGCGCACTCACGGTTAAACATCTTTACAATTTAAAAAAATATATAACATGTTCATTTATATATATTTTATGTTCATAGTCTGTGGGGGCATGTGATGTGTTGTGTTTATTCACATTTCCATGGACTCTGTTGTGGATGTTTACTTTGGGCACTTTTACACTTCTGGGGGCGTGTCCGCTTGCAGGGCTCAGCCTACGGACACGCCCCCTACTGTCTTAAATGGACCGTGTTAGACTTAGGTATGATTCAGCATGCTCTCATGAATATGCAAAGCATGCTGACATCACTCCGTTTAACTGCAGCCTCCGTGTAAGAGTTATAACTCTTACAAGGAGGCTTCATGAATCCTGGGGTATATCTTTGCATGAAACAGCTACAACAATGCGACTTCTCAACTGAAGTCTACATCAGGTTCTCAGAGCACCTCAGCAATAGGACATACATTAAATGGCAATACTGTGAGCAGTACAGGTGTTATTCAAGGATCTGTGCTGCATCCCTTTCTTTTTTCCATGTTCATAACTGATACTCCTTGGTACCATCTGTGACATCCCTCCACTGAGCCAGTGATCAGAGAGTTTGAAGCCTCACCACAGATACCACTGAGGGACATTCACTTGGAACAAAAATGGATACACTCAGTATTTTCAGATACAGCTCTCTGCACTAAGCACAATTTCCATTAAGAGCACACAGGGAACACATTCAGTCCAGGGGCTGGGTTTCCCTCTTTCTCTCCAGGCTCATAATAATATTCCCCACTGACACAGCTGTAGAGTTGAGTCCTCAGCCAAGTGTTTCAAGCCAAGTCCTCCACTACTCTCTGTGCAAAACCATTGGCCTCTGTCCCTGCTCCTAGCAGCTGACACATACGGTCTCTGAGATCTGATTTTCACACAGACACACACACACACACACACACACACACACACACACACACACACCTGGGAAAGGCTGGCACAGATTCTGTTACCCTTTGGACAGAGTATAAGGTAGTTACACTGCCACCAGCCAACTACTCTAAGGTTCTTACAAGGGTATCCAATTATACTGAGTAAAATTAATACTAGTACAAATGGCAGTGTTTTACCAATGCAGCAAGGCTTTCAGGAGTGGCCACAGTGTCACCAAATAAATATAAGTACTCTCAAAGGTTTAAATATTCTCTAAAAAAACAGCCACAATGAAAAGTTTAAATATATTTAATAATAAATAATAAAGCAACATGAAAATGCTAAATATTTATTTAAAATAACCACCAGAGTTACAATCATAGGAGATATTAAAAATAACATGGATGTAAATATTCACACAGATACAGCAAAACAATACTTAACTAATCTCACTTTATTTTCCTGACTAATTTAAAGGATTACTGTTTTCTACTTACTTAATAGAGCAAGGCAAGATGAAGGGAGTGAGTGGTCTTGTCAGTTCTAAAACAGAGTGCTCTGAGACTTTGGTCTCATCTAATATTAAAGCATCATTTCAGTGCTAGATTATAGAATGACATCACATACATCTGGTCATCTGACTTCTGGTTCCCGCACTACCCCATTTACTAAAACTGAATCAGAATCTAGCACATATGTGTCATAATACACACACTTAGAGCTTTGTTAAGATGTGTTATAGCATCTAGAAGCTATAAAACCATTTCAAAAACTTGCACCTTCCTTCCAGGGTAGCAATCAGTTCACCCCTAAGGACAATATAGTAGGATTCCTAGTCCTGGTTTCCACCAACATATTGTCTCTGGCTGCAAACAGAACTGTAGGATACAATCTTTATGGCCTAAGCCAGGTAATTTAATTTCAGACTATTTTTCAAAGTTAGCTGAACTGAAATTAACTTCTTCTCTACCAGTACTCTCTATTACAATATATTAATTTCAACAGTTTCAATACAGTCTGACATACAAGTGTATTTCTTTTCTGTCCAGCAGAACCCACTGTTGGAATATTTTTAACACAAGCAGCTTTACAAATACATTTTCAACACAGACACTCATACAAATCTGTCTGATATACAAATGACATATAATTATTTCCAAAACTCCAGCTAGCTATGCTGGCATATGTTACACATTCACTGTCCTACCTCTCCTAGCATAGCTGGAAATAGCTCACATCATCACACCATCATCAAGAAAAATAGCATCAAGTTGAACAAGAAAAACAAAACTAAACAAAATAAAATTATTCAGTATAAATTAAAAATAGCGACACAAATTTTCACCCTCAGTACTTCATCAAGAATAATCAGGGAATCATCCACGCTTAAATTTTTAAAAGAATATTGACTCCATATTCCAGTGTGATTTAGAGCTACTTTAGCTCTGGATCAAAAAGTAACCTTTGTTTAAGCACACAAAAGCTTCTGAAAGATCCAGCATTAACCATAATAGACCCAACATGACAAAAACTACTCTGTTAATCAACAAAATACGTAAGACTTTCACTAATCAAAATGTGATCTTCCCAGCACATACAGAAATCAACCCAAAAAGGTTTTAACAGGCTACAAAATCTCTGAGCTGCTTACTAAAAAAGCAAGACAATTTATTGTCATTAGTGTGCTCCTGTCATGGTTAGAATACTTTTTGCCAATTATCTTGCTATTATGTGCATGTAACTGTTGTGTTAAAGCAGGAATCAACATCTTCAGCTTAATTCTGAGCATAAAAATTATTTTTAAAAAAAGTATAATAGATCTGGTTTCACATCAACAAAAGTACCGAGTAATCCCAGACAAATTTTACATAATCCTCAAAATAGTTCTACAAGGGTCTGCATATTGTTCCTACTCTCTTCCAAATTTCCAGCTGCTGTCTTCCAAGATTAACTACTTATGGATACAACACTCCCTTTCAAAGAGAGTCTAAATTCTCTTCCAGTCATTCTGGATGGTAGCCAGCAAGAATTCTTAAGTGTGGTTGTATAATTCGCTCTTGATTGAGAGACTAATATCTCTCCCAGTCAGTTTTCTGCCTGACTACCACCAACAGTATCTTGGCTGTACACTCCTCCTTCACTAAGAGGGAAATATCTCTCCCATGTTTAAAGGTTTTGCTTTTTACTTCATCTTAGTAAGGGTCTCAATTCAGAAATGTTACTATGATGTTTGCACTCGTAGTAACCATATGTGATTCAGAGAAAAATCCTATCATGGTGCTACACCATGAAAAGGTGCAGGACTGCAGTGTGTTGTCTCTGTGCCCACTGCAAATTATAATCAAGCATTTCAGGGGTGTGGCCGATGCTAATCTTCACAGAAATTCCTGTGGTAAGGCATTTACACAGCCTGTGTAAGTTAACTTGACCACCTGTACTAACAAATACAGCCAAACTACACGTTCACCAGATCATGTTAGACGTAAGTGCTGGGAAGTATAGCAGACAATTAGAGTTTGGCAGCACATGCATCAATGTATGTGTGTGTCTGCAAGTGTGACTGTATGTAGATATTCAAGTCATTTAAGGTGTGTGTGTGTGTGTGTGTGTGCGTGTGTGTGTGTGTGTGTGTGTGTGTGTGTGTGTGTGTGTGTGTGTGTGTGAGCACCTGTATGGAAGATCACAGTAGGAGGAGGTTCATTAGGGGATAGGTAGGTAGGGTAGATGTTTGAGTGTGTGTGTGCGTGTGTGTGTGTGTGTGTGTGTGTGTGTGTGTGTGTGCGCGCACGTGTGAGGGCACGTGCACAGGTCATGCATTTTGCAAATAGAACTCTAATGTCTGTCATTATTGACTGTGTTCATCTACGATATATGAGAGGGCAGGGGAAATAAGATGATGCATCAAAGATGTTTGACATACCTCTTACCTGTCCTTGGGTTGACCTATGTGTGTATGTTGTGTGAGAATGAATGAAGGGGTGTATGTGCCAACACAATGCATGGGCCGGCAATGTTGACTACCACAGGAAGTGTTGATTTGCAATAGTGGTAGTTAAGTGTGAATCAGAGACATGCAAATTAGCCAATAATGAAGTAATTCCTCACTGTAACTATCATGTCTCTGAATTGCAATTGTCCATTTTGGCAGCAGCTCTTACCAACAGCTGTGGGGTTCTTTCTGAATCCCTGAGAAGGTGTGTCAATTCAGTCTGCTTTCTGCAGACTCGACCATATTTATTTGATGTATACATCTCAGCTAGCACCATAAGCTTCATACCACACTGTGTGGTGCATAAACACCATCTATACCAATACATTAACAGCATTACAGCACATTCAGTAACATTTCCACAATAAAAATATCAGTTTTACAACAAATTCCATTTTTCATACCAGAAATTATATTTTAAAGGAGTAAAAGAAAAACATTGTCAAACCTTCTTCACATTCTATCAACATTCACTGTGCTACAAGGAGAACTATGCTTTATAGAGCACCCTTTACCCCACCAGTGTTTGAAAGGGCAATATCCATCCTGACATCACCTTTCCTAGAAAAACAGAAACACACTTAGAAAATATTTTAAAAAAGCACCAGATAAAAGTCGATAGATGCATTTATTAAGACAATTCAGAAAAATAGACAATTTTGATATAATGATTTTTGTAAATAAGTACATATTTCACTGTAATATCTAAAAACATTTTAGGGTCAAATTAAGGTCACCTTTCTCGATAGTTAATACTAGGAAGCAAATTGAAAATGAAAATTTTCCCAAGTACTGCTTGTTTTATCATTTTCCTTACTTCATGTGGCAATGTTTCAAGTGTAGTAGTACTTCACATATTATATAGTTCTGTTATGTTTGAAGTACCTTATGCACTTTGCATTATATAGTTCTGTGATTTCTTTTATGTTTTATAAGTTTAAGAATCTGAGCCAACCTCCTTTGAACACATGTTAAATAAATAATACACAATAAATAGAAGGCATAATTTATAAATATACAACTAGAAATATATATGACTCTAGAGTACTGATACCAGTGAAACAGATAATGTATACAAGAGAAGATTTACTGAACAAAATGGATATCCAGGATTTTATATTACATTATAAATGACTTGTTCTTTTGTAGAGCATGAATAACAGCAAAATGACAGGCACAGAATGCTAAGTTAGGAAAAAAATAATTTCTCCAAGCCTTTTGTATTTCTAATACAATGACGGAAATGAACCCCATCCCTAAATCAAAGTATGATTAAAGTTTGTGAAATGTAAATTCCTTTTTATGAGACACAGTGTTCCTACTACTATTGGAACTGTCTGGGTATCCTTCTTTCATATTGCCCTCATTTCTGTCTGCAAATCCTGGTATTTTATGACTTTGTGTCGCTTTGCATGTAATAACTGGGTTTAGCAATTTCAATGATCAATGCTACTTTTATCTTTTCTTCATGGACTACTATATCTGGTTTTCACGCATCTATTTTTTGAACTATTGGTAATGGGTGATCCCAGCATTCAATAATGTCTGACCGACAGCTGTGGGGTTCTTTCTGAATCCCTGAGAAGGTGTGTCAATTCAGTCTGCTTTCTGCAGACTCGACCATATTTATCTGATGTATACATCTCAGCTAGCACCAATGTGTAATTAACCTGGAAGGGCATTAATCACACACCCTGGAGGGCAATATTTCTCTTAGAGAATGGGGTTTCTGTAAATTTGTTGTGTTTTACATACTTTTTTTTATTACTGTTATTTTTGTTTATATATTTTTGACGTAAAATAGTTCCCCTGCCTAATGTTTCAAACTTGATGTATTATATGTTAATAATGTTGGAGGAAGCATTTTACATCCAAAATATAACACTTTAATAAAATAACCATGTTTTTACTTTATTTTTTGGTTCTTTACTCCAAAATTGGTTTGTTGGTAGTCATTGCGGATTGAAGTTACTAAATAATGACATACATTTGAATTTCAGACTTTTATTTCTTTCAGGAAAATTCATGATAACACAAATTCTTTACTTAAGCAACTTTGTAATTTTGATAGCAATAATTAAAATCGGTTTCTGTTTTACAGCCTTTTCCCCCTATATTTTAGGCTTTATCCAGATTTCTTCAGCTGAAAGGTCCAGAGTTATGCAAACCTCTTTACTGCTGCTGCTGCCAGAAGTCATCTCACTCGCTCTCTCTCTCTCCCAGATATACCTCTGCTTCAGAAAATGCATGGCAACAGAAACCTTGTTATTCTAGCAACTTTCTAAGTTTATAGTAGCAATATTTAAAATCTATCCCTATTTTTATCCCTTTGTTCCCCCATTATTTGTGTCTCTGTCCAGATTTCTTGTGCTGAGGTTGAGAGGTATGGTCGAGAGGTACAGAAATCTTTAAGCTAATGCTAGTGCTGCCAGGGAAAGCTCGATCCCTTTCACTCTCTCTCTCACACTTGTATATACACACACACACGCACACACACACACACACACACACACACACACACACACACACACACACACACACACACAAAATCTCGTCTGTTTTTCTGCTTGCATTCACTCACACATGCAGACGCCAACATAAACACACATGCGCACACACACACTTTTTTCCTATTTCTTTTATTTTTTTTTACACTCACTAAACAGCAAAAGCCCTGATTAGCGAGTGTAAAATAATAGCTCAATTGATCTCTCTCTCTCTCTCTCTCTGTTACTGTCATACGTGCATACACTCTCACACACAGACATAAAGACATGCACGTGCATTTTTTAAAAATTTTTTCTTTTTTATTTTACACTCGCTAAACAAGTAAAGCACTGCTTAGTGAGCGTAAAATAATGGCATCGGTTAGTTTTTTCTATCTGAGCTCCACGGCAGCTTGATATGCTGCCATGAAGCAATGGACTCATTTTTCAGCAGGCATTACTTGTACATTAATACCCTGTTGGAGAATGTTTGTTCTCCAGTCAGGGTGCTGATGTACAGTTCACCCATTCTCTAGTGTGATATAAACTTCATCATTCTCAATAATGCTCTGTGGCTCGTGATGCCAATGATTCTCTACAACTTCAGTATTGAAATGTTTGCACAATCCCCAGTGCAACAGTCTTGCCACATTATTATGCCTTTCACTGTGCAGGCCCTGTGCCATCAATGTATCATATCCAACAAGATGTGCAACTGTTTCCATTTCTGATTTACTAACCTGCATTTGTTTGTTTCTCCCACATGTTTGAAAGGCAACGCGTACATAGTCCACTGTCCTAGGCAGCCAGTATTAAACTTTCGTTTTTAGGTTTAAATTCACATCTTATTAACCTTTCTTGTGTCAGATGCAGATTGGCATGAGGATGTTCCAGGATAAGTCCTTCCATATCATTTCCGCAGTATTTTTTACCAAGGGGATTCTCTGCTAAGGGTAGCCCAATGTCTAGCCAGTATACCAAAGCCTTATGATTTTATAGACATCATACTTCACGCATATGCTCCCTGCTCAAGGTGTAGATCATAAAAGTGACAGACATACTTCAGAACTTTTTGTTGCCAGTCCGAACACCATTATTGATAATTTGTCTGAATTCTCCGTGTTTCAGATATGTGCCCAACTGCATATCTTCTTATCATTTTCTACATTTTGATTTTTATGAATTTACATGTCATACATAGGTTCATAGGTTTATAAGTTCATACTAGGCTATCTGCCCTAGGGCATTTATAAGCCTAGCCAGAGTATGTTTGGCTTTCGCCACCCATTTTAAATTAATTTTGCTATGCCCTTTTTCGAGGTTAGTATACTGTGCCTCTGTCTAACAGTGACACAGGAGTGATACCCGGGGTAAACCTACGATCTCCCATCCACTTATCAAGATTCCTCTTGAAGCGAGTCAATGAGGGACTCTGCCTAACCTAGACTGGGATTTTATTCCAGAGTGAAGGGAGCCTCTGGGTTATAAATCTGTCCCTCCAGCATGTCCTATTTATTTCAGTGCTGTGGTTCAAGTCTCTCGTGCGTGTAGCTCGATGGGATTTGGATTTTTTGAGATGCAGCATGTCCCTTAATTCCGGGTTGGACATGGCTTTATACGTCAGGCACAGGTCGACTCTGAGCAGGCGGTATGCCACTGAGTAGAGCTGGAGTTTCTTTAACCGGGCAGCATATGGCATCTGTTTGAGCCCTTTGATCCTCTTGGTGAGGTACTTTTGGGGTCTTTCCAGTTGCTGCAGGTGTTTGGTAAGGTACATCCCAAAAGGGGCATTGTACTCGATTATGGGCCTGATGAGGGATGAGTAAAGAGGCACGATGACCTCCCCTAATCCAGATGTGAATCCCTTCATGATTAGGTGGGCTATATAAAATGTTTTTCTAACCACTTTGGCCACGTGGTTGTCAAATGAGAGATTGCTATCAACTTGGGTCCCCAGGTCCCTAATTACTTCTTCTGTACTTAATGGATTACCACCTATGTGGTAATTTGCGGGCACTTTGTTTTTGCCAAAGGGGATGACTATACACTTTTTGGCGTTTAGCTTGAGGCCATGGCTCTGGCACCAGTTGTCTGTTTCTATGAGGCCCTTTTGGAGGATGCTTGTGTCGGCTGGAGAGTCAATTATGGCGCCCAGTTTGCAGTCATCTGCGAACTTGGTCAGCCACAGTCCTTCTGTGTTGGCCTGTACCTCCGGGAAATATATACCAAACAAGAGAGGTCCCAGGACTGAGCCTTGTGGGACGCCACTTGTAACTGGTTTGGAGTCTGACATGACTCCAGCAATTCTAACCATGTGGGTTCTGTCCTTGAGCCAGTTTGCAACCCATCTAGTGACATAGGGGTTTATATTTAAGCTGGTGAGCTTATCTATAATGCCCGAGTGGGGTATTGTATTGAAGGCTTTTGAGAGGTCCAGGTAGGCTGTGTGGACCACCTTCCCTTCGTCAGTGGCCTTGGTGACTATTTCAAAGAAGTCGACCAGGTTTAAGAGGCAGGATCTTCCCTTAACAAAGCCAAACTGGGTAGGATCCAGTGTCTGTAGGTCCCCAATATCTTTATTTATGAGGTCCATGATGATCCTTTCTATAGCTTTGCAGACCAAGCTAGTCAGGCTTATGGGGCAATAGTTTCCAGGGTCCGTTGAGGCACCACCTTTGTGGAGAGGGACCACTGTTGCTGTACACCACTCTTTGGGTACATATCCTGTAGTAAGGCTGAGATTGAACAGTAGTTTTATGTTTGGGTTTAGCTCTTCTTGGATTTCATGTAGGACGCATCCCAGGACACCGTGTGGTCCCACTGATGCTGTGTTTTTTGCTTTGGAGAGGGCAGCTCTTACCTGAGCATCTGAGATGTCAGGGGGGGCAGCACTCTGCTGGGATAGATATTTGCCCTTTTGGTGGGGGGGGGGTTGCGCTGAACCTGTCAGCTAGGATGTTGGCAATGTCTGTGGGTTCGGTGTATTTTTTGTCATTTTGGACTAATTCTGAGCATATCTGGGAATTCCCACCCAGGTTCCTAACATAACTAAAGAAAGCCTTGTGATTATCCTTAGTGTCCTGTGCAATTTTTCTCTTGAAGCTGGCCTTAGACGATTTTATGAGTGCCCTTAGTTTTTTGCTAATACTGATCAGAGATGCCTTCCCTTTTTGGGATTTTGCTCTATCATGTAGTAGCTTCCTCCTTCTATTGTATAGTTTGTTTATGGCTGGGGTCCACCAGACAGGACGTCTGCCTTTGGAGGATTGGGCCTTGGTTTTATTTGGGATTGCATGATCCATGCATTCCTGAATGTGTTCATAGAATGTGTTTATAAAGGATTTTGCGGTCTGGGACGTATTTTCCACAGGCCCGGGGGATTTGAAGGATTCCACCTCGGTTTTGAGGAGTGTGAAATTTGCTTTAGAGAAGTTTTTCACTGTGGTTATCTGGGCAGGGGGTGGGGTCAGGATGTGAATATCCAGTGAGATCAGTTTATGGTCTGATCTTACCAGTGAGGGATACACTTCTGGTCTGGAGCATAGATTCCCCATGTTGGTGATGATCAGGTCCAGTATGTTTTCCCCTCTTGTGGGAGTGGTAACAAGTTGTTCCATAGCATTTGAGTTTATGAATTCTAGGAACCTTTGGGCTAGGGTTCTGGAGCTAGAGTAATGCTCCCAGTCTATGTTAGGGTAGTTGAAGTCGCCCAATATAATGGTGTTTGGAGAGACCTTCATATTTTCCAGTGTTCTCAGGAAGGACGAGTGGGGTTCCTGGGTTTGGGAGGGTGGTCTGTAGCAGGTTATAAACTGGAAGGCAGTTTTACCTACTGTTAGTTGCACATGGATAGTCTCTGATGCTTCATGCTTTGCCACCAACCTGGAGGTGTGGGTATCTTTGATGAATATCGATACTCCCCCTCCTTTTGTGGTTCTGTCCAAGTTTTGGGGACAAAAAGCATGATATGAGGTATAACCTGGTAGTGCTGGGGTGCTCTCGGGAGCCTTGAACCAGGTTTCTGTTACTGCATAGATATCAATGTTCTCCATGCTAAGGAGAGTTTCTAGTGGGTACATCTTGAGGTTTAGACTTCTGGCATTGAGTAGCATTACTCTTAGTTTCTTATCCCTTGTGATACCTATAGAGGTGGGTTTGTCTTTTGGCCATGCCTAAAAAAGGCACTATGGGGGCAGCAAGAGCCTTTGCCAATATCCAAAAGCCCAGGGGTGACAGGTGCAAGCTGTCCCTAGTGAAGCATCGTGGCTTGTCGAGCATATCATCCCAGGCTGACAGGCATTGGATCCCCTTTGAATGACACCAGTACTTAAGCCAATTGTTGAAATTGATCATCTTGTCTTCATATTGTGGCATCATTCTTGGTGAGGGTAAGATGCTACTCAAGGTCAGGGTCATACTGGCCTGGGCTACATGCTCAGAGAGCTCCTCTATGTCTCCTTTCATGTAGACCAGGGAGGTATGTCTCAGGTCATTCACACCAGCATGGACAATGACTGAGTCATATTTGTACTTGCCTTGGAGTGACCTGAGTGCTTGTGTTATGTGGCGGATCCTAGCGCCCGACAGGCTGCTCACCGTGACCTTCTCCTTGTTCAGCCTGGTAAGCAGGACGTCAGTGTGCCTGACGATAAAGTCACCTATTACAAGTGTATCAGGTGTGTTGTTTAGCCTTAAGGGCTGTGACTGTTCGGCACACTGGCTTTGTGAGATATGTGTTGCACGTGTTTTGTTTTGGGGTAGCGGTTGCTTGGGTGTCTACTTTGGAGGTCTCTGCTGCTTAGGCAGATCTTTATTTAGAGCCTCCGAGTATGTTTTTGTGTGATTATGTGTTTGGTTTGTTGTCGTGGTAGGTCTATGTGAGACTGGAATTGTAGTGAGTGTGGTTTCCTTCTCCTCCTGACTGGTTATGCCAGTACTGAGTTGAGAGAGCTTAGCCTCCAGTTTGGCTATATGGTTGCATCTCTCACATGTGTTGGAATTTGTTGGGAGGAGGAGAGGGTTGTCTGTGTACATGAGGCAGTTGTAACATTGCCTCAAGATTCCCAGATTCACCAGCTGGACCGGAGAGGAGACTGACAACTGACCTTTGGACATGCTAGAATAATATTGTGAATTCCTTTATAATTGAAAACAAGGGCCAATGGGGAGTGAGGGTGTAGTGCTTTTAATTTTTAGTGCTGACTTATATAATTGCTTTAGTGAGCAAGTGCCAGGTAACTTAAGTGCAATGTGTTACAGGTAACTTAAATGCAAAAACAACAAACAGTAACTTTCTTTCAAGTGAAACAAGGAAATAAGTACAGTAAGCAATGCAGATATCACTAGGGATCCACAGAAGCACTGAGAAGCCACGTTTTAG
This sequence comes from Protopterus annectens, assembly GCF_019279795.1. Classification (NCBI taxonomy): domain Eukaryota; kingdom Metazoa; phylum Chordata; order Ceratodontiformes; family Protopteridae; genus Protopterus; species Protopterus annectens. Next base: position 1,617,439,973 of record NC_056741.1, read on the forward strand.
GTGGAATTAACATTCCAGGGAAATAAGCAAACAAACAACAAGCATACAAACAAAGCTAGATTCAGCAGGCTTGGATCTAGTCTATGCTACAGCAAACAAGGTGTACCAATTTCAGTAAGAAGCAGTTCAGATATGCATGCACTATAAGCCTTTAACCAGAAATTCCCAGCTCAGAAGGGCAGAGTCCAGCCTCTCCTCCCACAAGAGTGCAGACCATGAACCCTCTTAATGTAAAATAACTGGCCTGAAAGCCAAGTGCTTAAACCAGAATTAATACACTTTTAGAATAACAGACACTGAGCCCTCAATCAGCAGTTCCCAACTTAGAAGGATGTAAGCTACCTGTTCTGCCACTACAGTGCAGACCACAAACCCTCTTAATGTAAAACAACTGGTCTGAAGCCCAAGTATTTAAACTAAAAGGCTTAGAATGAGTTACACCAAGCAGTAATAAATACAATTGAGTACTTTTAAGATGACGCAAAAGCAAAATAAAGTAGGAAGAAACACAAGTACAGTAAAAGCAGATGATTTTTTTTTCCAGAAAAGTAGCAAAAGCAGTAGTAAATACAATTCTCATGCAGTGCAAGCTGGCACACTTGAATATGTAGCAATATTAGTCTACACACAGTTTGAAAAAATGTAATTAAATTAAAAAGGACTAAAAGCAAGTGCAGAAAGAGTTTATTAGGTAGAATGTGGTAAAGAGATGGGCCTGGGGGAGTGTCTTAGATCAAATCTACAGTGGGGCGGGCACTGCAAAAGCCACCAAATTCAAACTACTACCAAGAACTGGGAGGGGGGGCGGGGAAAAACAGTTTCAACACAGATGTGAGGAATGTGCAAATTATAAAGCCAAAAAATATATACTGTTCTCTATATATTTGCAGAGCAGTAAGATAACAGATATCTAAGCAAACAATTTAGCTCTATAATACAGAATAATACAGAAAAATATACTCAGCTCTATATATTTGCAGATAGTCCTGTAAGGCTGTCTCTCAAACTAAGGTTCCAGTTTGAATGCAGATTGTTAATTAACAGGACACACAACACTAGCTCAATTATATAGCTGAAGACAAGGCAGGAAATGAGGGGGAGGGAACAGTTTCAACACAGATATGAGGAATGTGCAAATTATAAAGCCAAAAAATATATACTGTTCTCTATATATTTGCAGAGCAGTAAGATAACAGATATCTAAGCAAACAATTTAGCTCTATAATACAGAATAATACAGAAAAATATACTCAGCTCTATATATTTGCAGATAGTCCTGTAAGGCTGTCTCTCAAACTAAGGTTCCAGTTTGAATGCAGATTGTTAATTAACAGGACACACAACACTAGCTCAATTATATAGCTGAAGACAAGGCAGGAAATGAGGGGGAGGGAACAGTTTCAACACAGATATGAGGAATGTGCAAATTATAAAGCCAAAAAATATATACTGTTCTCTATATATTTGCAGAGCAGTAAGATAACAGATATCTAAGCAAACAATTTAGCTCTATAATACAGAATAATGCAGAAAAATATACTCAGCTCTATATATTTGCAGATAGTCCTGTAAGGCTGTCTCTCAAACTAAAGTTCCAGTTTGAATGCAGATTGTTAATTAACAGGACACACAACACTAGCTCAATTATATAGCTGAAGATAAGGCAGGAAATGAGGGGGAGGGAACAGTTTCAACACAGATATGAGGAATGTGCAAATTATAAAGCCAAAAAATATATACTGTTCTCTATATATTTGCAGAGCAGTAAGATAACAGATATCTAAGCAAACAATTTAGCTCTATAATACAGAATAATACAGAAGAATATACTGAGCTTTATATATTTACAGATAGTTCTGTAAGGCTGTCTCTCAAACTAAGGTTCCAGTTTGAATGCAGAAAGTGAAAATGTCAGTGTGGGAGGCAGATTCCCCATAAGGATCATCACGAGTAGTGTCTCTTCTGTTTGGGTGCTTCTCACAACCATACACAGTGTTCTGTCTGCCAAGTATTTGTCTCTAAGACCCTACATAGTTGTTTCTCCTCCTTGTCTATTTATCTGGAGAACCATCATCTTAAGTTATTGGTGTAGGGTGCTGTGGCGGAATATTCTCATTCCAAAGGTCAACCACCTGCCAAGAAAAAGGCTAAGAAACTCTGGTCTGATTTAGCTGCTGTCCCACATCTCCCAGATGTCTCTCTCAAGGCTGGTAAAAGCCCAGAGTATCACTCAGTTCTTATGTTGGATTGCTCTGCCACAAACCTATCGGAGGCCAGCATGGATCTGACATCTCACACATCTTCAGAGGCTTTGTAAACATCTGTTCCAGATGTTGAGGGGAACCTTGGATGATTATTTCAGAGGACCAAGGGAGATATTGCAGATATCTGTCTGGGAGGAGATTCCTACTATGTTGATTGATTGTAGGCAGGGGTCTGAACTTCCTAAGGTATATAGGGCTGACATCCCTCAAAAGAAAAAGAAAGAAAACAACCTTGTTTCCCCTGCTGCCTAGGATCTTCAACTCAAATGGCAGAAATTTACCCAGGGGTAATTTAATGTGCTGCTGGTCTTAAAACCTTCCTATGGAGTTTCTGTCCCTGCTCCTCCTCAGACATCTACCCCACTCAAGAAGTGCAGAGAGCAGGACCCCTCTGATTTGGATTATGGGAAAGAGTCTTTGACATACTTCTCTCAGTTTCCTTCTCCTTTGGGTTATGCCTTGGAAGAGGAGGATTCTAACAGCCCAGATTCTCCCTTAGAAGAGCTCTCCTTTGAGGATACTATCTCTCATATGATGGGGTATTTTAAATGGGACTGTTCTCAGGTTTCTGATATTCACAAAAGGTGCAATGATCCTCTCCAAATGGAGTCCCTAAAACTCTCTGCTGTATCTCCTGTCTTGGCTGCCCTTCTAGATACCTTTTCAGCAGCCTTTGGGGCCCTGGATTCTCAAGTTACAGCTCCTAAGAAACCTGATGGATTTTACAAGATGCCTGATGAGTGTACATTCTTCTACAAATGTCCTCCTGCTGGCCCTTCTGTATTGTTTGTCTCTTTTGACAAACCCTCTAAATTTTTGCTTACTACTAAATGACTTCCTTCAGATAAGGACAGTAGAGCTATGGAACAATTAGACAAAAGGTATATACTGCTGACACCTTGGCCTTTCAGGCTATTAATTACCAGGCCTATATGACCAGATATATTTTAGCCCCACTTTCTCATGCTTCCCAGGCGTTCTCAGACCTCCCTGGTTCTGAAGGGAAGGGCTCAGCCCTCTCTTTACTGGGTTTGACTTCTCAGGTGGATCACCACTCTATTAAAGGTAGTTATGATGCAGCTGATTCCTCCGCTAGGGCTTCTGCATTTGGCTCTGTTTTGAGATGTTACTCTTTGCTTCATCTCCAGCCCATGCCTGATTATATCAAGGCTAAATTGTTAGATGCTCCTTTTGACAATAAAAACTTATTTGGTTATGCTGCTGCTGCTGAGCTTTGCAAGTCTCTTTAGGATAAAGGTAAAGCCTTGAAGGAACTGAAACATATTTTTGTGTATCCTATCCCCAAATTCCAGAGGAAATACCCCTCCAAATCTGCTTTTCTTTTGCAGTCAACCATGCCCTCCTCCCAAAGGCAAGAAGGGCTCTAGGTGAGTTCCCACTGCTAAGTCTACTCAGACTTCTACTTAGAAACCTCCTTTTCAGTGCATGCCAGGTTCTGTTTCCCCTTTTCTTGAGTCAGTTTTCTTTATCCCTTCATCTTTCCCTGTCCCTTCCAAACTGTTTAATGGTCACTCAAGACTCTTAGGTTCTGATCATCATATAGAAATCCCTTCCTTTTCTGGGCATTCCTTCCACCTCCTCTGGAACAACTTCCTTTCATCAGCAAACTACTTCAGGACCTTTTGGCACAAGGCACTATTGAAGCTGTGCCCCATTCCCAGGGGTGGAAGGGGATTTATTGCAGACTTTTTCTGGTTCCCTGGAAGTAAGGCACCTGGAGGCACATTTTGGACCTTTCTCAGCTCCACACCTTTCTGAAGGTCCCTTCCTTTTGGATGTTATCCCTTCAAATTCTGTTTATTCTTCTTCTTCCCTACGCTTTTTTGTTGTCCCTGGATCTCAACAATGCTTTTCTTCACATCCTAATGCATTCCCTTTTCAGGAAGTTGCTATGTTTCTCTTTCTCTTCCTTGCATTTTCATTTCTGAGCTTTACCCTTTGGCCTTTCTACTGCCCCAAGGATATTCACCAAATGCCTCACTCCTGTGATTGCCTTTTGCATGATGAGATGGGTTCAGATCTTATCTTATCTGGACAACCTACTAATTCAAGTTTCTTTCACCAAGATCTTGCTTCATCTCCTCCAGTATATTGTTTGTATCTTACAAATCCTGGGGTTTACAATAAACTTCCAGAAATCAGTCCTGGTTCCTTGTCAGGATCATGTATTTCTCTGTTGCAGGTCCAGACCATTCCTACACTGGCTTTCCTGCCTCCTTCTGAGGCTCTTTCTCTAATCAGCTTTTTTCAATCCCTCCTTCCTCTGGTTTCAATTACAGCCAGGGAATTTCGCAGGGTGCTAGGATTCATGGCTGCCACCATCCCTATGCTATCTTTAGCCAGGCTTCATATGAGAAAACTAAAGTAGTTCTTTAAGTAAGTATGGCTCTAACACTGCCATCCACTGGATTTTCTAGTCCCTTTTCTTCCATGCCTCAAATTAGAGCTTCAGTGGTGGATTCTTCAGCTGTCTCTCAACCTGGAGCTTCCATTTCAACCCCCAGTCCCCTATCAGAAGCTTTTCTCATTTACCTTAGAGGGTCTATATTAGAACACTGAACATTTAAAATGTCGAGTGTTCTAATATCGACCCATTTTCAGTGAACTCTGAAAATATCGAAGAAGCAGAAAACCAAATTCTTTCCTAGGGAAAGAATTTGGTTGTCTGTTTCTGTTGCTTCAGTATTTTCAGGAGTCTGTTGGAAAGTTACGGGTTGGGTTCAGGTAAGTGTGCGATTGAGTGCGGGTTAGATATGTCTGCGATTGTGTGGACATGAGGGTTAGGGCGCGTTAGGTGAGTTAGGGTTAAGGTGCGAGTTAGGTATATGTGTGATTGTGTGGACATGAGGGTTAGGGCAAGTTAGGTGAGTTAGGGTTAGAGTGCGGGTGAGGTGAGTGTGCGATAGTGATGGACCTTAGGGTTAGGCTTTGGGTTAAAGTGAGTGGATAGTTAGTGGTGTGTGCATAGTTTAGTGTAGGGTTAGGTGTAAGATTTTTGGTGTATGTGGGTGGGTTGCTGTTTGTTTGGTGTGCTTGTGTTGTGTGTATGTGTTTTGGAACAGCAATTTTTTTCCCTAGGAAAAAAATTGCTGTTCTGAATGTTTGATGTTTGGTATTTTCAATTGGTAGGGTTCGATATTAGAACACTCGACATTTTGAATGTTCGTTGTTCTAATATAGACCCGCCTTAGACATGAGTGGGGAGCCTTCTTCAGTTCCTTCAAGGTCCAGGGTCCCTGGCCCCCTTATCAGAGGTTAGACGACATCAATATCAAGAAAATGAGAGCTCTTCTTTCCCTTCAGACCTTTCATTCTTTCCTTCTTCATCAACAAGCAAGGGGGGGCATGATACCACATTCTTTGCAGACTAGCTCTTCAAGTTTAGGATCTAAATCTCCAGTATCAGGTGACTCTTCAGGCTGTATACATCCCTTCAGAGCAAAATATAGTGGCAAACACTTTGAGCAGATCCAAAACACAGGCTCCCCAACAGATGCTTCAAAGAAATGGGTTTCTGGACATTGTCCATTAGTGGGGTACTCCTCAGGTAAATCTTTTTGTCTCCCTTTTGAACAGACAACTTCCTCTTTTTTGCACCAGAGTTCCATGTCCTCTGACTTGAAAGGTGAATGCCCTATCTTTTTCTTGGAAGGGGATGCTTCTCTAAGTCTTCCCTCCCCTACCTCTGATTCCAAGGGTCCTGCTCAAGACAGAGCAGGGCTCTCCCAAAATCTTTTTGGTGACTCCCTTTCAGCTCAGACAGCAGTGGTTCCCCATTCTTCTTCACCTTTTCAGGGCAATCACAAGTTACCAAACAGGGTAGACCTACTCACATAAGACAAGGGGTCTGTATCATCCTCACTTATGCACTCTTCAAATGACATTGTGGATGATATGGTTTTGATCCCTTTTAGACACAGATTTTCTGAGGGCATGCTTAGGGCTCTGCAGGAGGCCAGGAAACCCACTACCTGGAAACCCTATATGTCCAAATGGAAGAGCTTTCTGCTTGGTGCCTTGCTCTTAACTAGGATCTACTTTCTGTGGAGATCCCCCTGATTCTCTCTGATTTGTGTGAATTGTTCCATGCTGGGTTAGCATATTCTTCTGTCAAAGCTCACCTCTCAGCCATTTCTGATTATCTGCCATTAACTCAACCTCTTGCCTCTACGTTTTAGGTCAGACAATTTCTTAAAGGTGCCCTTCATATCAGGCCTCCCAAAAAGCCTATTCGACCTTCCTAAAGCCTTAATTGCATGCTTGAAAAACTAACTCAGACTCATTTTGAGCCTGCAGCATTGTACATGGAAGACTGTTTTTCTTTTGGACCTTAGTTCAGCTAAGAGAGAATCTGAACTCCAGGTCGTATGGCTGTTTCCCCTTTTTTGGTTTTTCATAGGGACAGAGTGTCTCTTCGCGCTAATCTTTTTTTTTTATGCCCAAGGTGGTGGTTAACTAATTGTCTTTTAATCAGTTTATTAATTTGTCCTTCTTTTTTCCTTCTTTGCAGTCTGCTATTGAGAAGGTTCTTCACACCTTGGATTTGCATAGCCAGCTCAGATATTATTTTTGATAAGACTAAGGCCATTCGCAGATCTGAGCAACTTTTTTATTTTATTTCATCCCATATCTTAAGTTTTGGCTGTTTCTAAGCAAACCATATCTTCAAGGATCTCTAAGGCCATTTCTTTTTGTTACTCCTTTCATTGGAAAAGCATTTATACATCTGTAAAGGCTCATTCTATCAGGGCCATCATTTACTCTGATGCTTTTTTCAAAGAATGGATCAATTCCATCCTTGAGGCTGCTACTTGGACTTCTGTCCATATCTTTACTAAGCATTACAAATTGGATTTCATTTCCAGGGCTAGAGCTGGCTTTGCCAGGGATATCCTGCATGGGGTACTTTGAGAGCTCTTCTGGGCCCTCCTCCTCCCAACTTTCCTCTTGAGTGTTTGTACTCTCCTTTGGTAAAGAACACTGTAACAGTGATATGGAAGGACATAGTACAGTTGTGTAAAATCTTACCATAACAGTAGATGTCCTTCTCGTCACTATTACAGTATTCACTCCCACCCTCCATCCCCTTCTGCTATTTTCTTTTTCTTTTTCTTTTTTCTACTTCTGGAGGCACATGCTCCTCCTGATTCCTTGGGATGTTGTTCCTCCTGAGGCTTTTCAGTTCTGAGGTATATACATATGTATGTCACCTTTATGTCCTACACCTTGAATGGGGAGCATATGTGTGACATACAACATCTATGAAATCATAAGGCTTTGGTATACTGGCCGGACATTGGGCTACCCTTGGCAAGGGAATCCCTTTGGTAAAGAGTACTGCAACAGTGAAGAGAGGGACATCTACTGTTAGGGTAGGTTTTTACACAATTATACTTTTTCTGTACTTGCAAACTATATGTATGCCTTTTCCACATTTCTTGTCTTCTCATCTGATTTTTCTCCTTATAGAAAGTATATGAAAGAAGGACATAAAGGAAAAATCAAGTCACAGATTACATCTTTGTAGAATCATTTCTGGAGAAAATCAAATAAGAATTGAAATATATCTCTTCTTTGTCCTAGAAAAGGTTGATAACCGGTTTTGGAGAAAAGGCTTTAAACAAATGTTTGGGTTTCTTTTTTCTTTAATATAGTATGTAATGTGGGAGATAGTACTTTTTATTTCACAGAAGTGCTAAGGCAGAGATGCAAATATTTAAAAACAAGTAAGATGGAAGGACAGAAACTAAGAAATATACTATTAGAAGTGACATAGCAAATGGGAAAATAAGGGAATTTGTAAAAGTCGAAGGGGAGATACAGAAACATCAATTGAAAGGGAATGAAATATGCTCATCTACATTTCTTGTGGTAGTGATAAGTGAAACATGCTCAGCATTGCCAAAGAGTTTAAAGTGGTGGATAGTTATAATGTAACTACAACGGAAAAGAAGAATGCAGCAGGGAAGGTGGGAATGCTTCAGTGAGGACTCCACCTTCCACTTTAGCTAGCCTCACATTGAATTATTGTGTTCTGTTCCCATTATCATTCATCAAGTTACAGTAAGCAACACAATAACTCAGCAAGCAAAATTGTTTTGGAATTAATTCAACCCAATGGAAAAAAATAAATGCAAGATTTCCCTGTGGTGAGAAAGCCCCCTGCACTTCCTATGTAGGAGGTAAGAACCCATACCCATCACATTTATATGTAACAACTCCAAGATCACACATATATAAAGAAAAGGGACATCTATTAAAACAAATGAATCACTGATAGACCAGACACATAGAACCCATACCATGGGTGGTTTCTTGTGAAAAACTGATCAGAGTTGAACTTTTTTTTTAACCAGATAGAACATTGTTAGTTTGCACTCAAAAAGGTATAGGGGAAAACATTTTCAGTTTGCTTCCTGTGATATTCCTCAGATGACCAGAAACTCTTTAATAACTTTTAGTGTATTCATTTCTATTTTTGCTGCAGCAGACCACAAAGGTCATGTGCATCACATAGAGGAAAGTATACTTATTCTGTGGTTTTCACTATTAATTTATTTTACAATTTTATATCCTGAGTGTATATTGTACTGAGGTAAATGTAGAACTCAAGTGAAACACTTTTCAAAATGGTTACCTCCTGGATAAATCTGCTAACAGAAATAGTGATCCTATATAATGGATCCAGGATCAGTCTAAAGAAGGCTGTGACTCATAGCACTGCTGTTAGAAGTGAACAGAGAAATTAATCATATGATTTAATGAACCCAGGCTATACCATATTATGAGGTCACAAAATAATTTATGAGAGAAAAAGTTAGACTAAAAAATACAATCATATTAGCATGACTGTTCGCTTCAGTCTATCATATGGTATAGCAGGTTACAAAAAGGATACTAAACACTTAGAGTTATATTAAGGTATCAGTGCAGTATAGAATATTAAGGAATGATGATTTTTTTCAGTTTCTTGATGGAATTTTCCTTTTAGGAGAATGTAATGATAGGTAGTTTAATCCTGTGAAAATGCTAGAATATATTATATATATACATATACTGACATTGCCCTTTTGACAGTAATGAGTGGTGTGGCCCTTTTAAGGAGTAAACTGTACCATAATGCATTTGGAATTCTGACCCAATAGTCAGTTGGATGCAAGATGCTGACATTGTTTATGCTGAACTGCTATCTAGTTTGTAATGAAAGTTACTTGTTTGAAACTAATGTTGAATCCTGGCATGTCTTCAAAGCAGACAGGTAGGCATTTCATAGTGAATTCTGACAGTGCCAGAACTGGGCTTTCATTAATGAAGAAAAACCTGAAAAAATCCATCACAGGTTTCTACATCATGTCAGTCATGATGAGTGATCGAAAATGTCCAAACTCAAACAAATGTACTAACTACTGATATTTTACCGTGCCTAATGTTTATTTAAACATGATGTAGTGCAACCCATTGTAGCAGTTTGACTTCGCTAAACCCTTTGACTGGTCTGCCTGGAGACAGCAATTGATGTGGTTTCATATACCAGCAAAATTAGACAAAAAAACAGAGGAACACCAGGTAAACACACATATCCCAAGGTAAAGAGTTTGAGGTCACTTATAGTTCCTTTGCATTTACAGAGATCCAGAATGTTATTTACGAGTCTGTGGTTAATAAACAACATTGTGTGTGACAAAGAAATATAAAACACGGGAGAGCATGTTTTCACAGATATGTACAAACTGAGTGAATATGTTAAAAGTTTTTGTAAGCAACTATATGAACTAGAAGAAAATTCTGGTGTTATTGACAGAAACGATGAGTAAATAAGGGAGGGAATTATGAATGGGCTAGCTGATGTACAAGTATCCCAACAATTACAGCGTGAATTTAATCTAACTTTAGTAAACAATACAAATCACCTGGAGAGGTTGAATTAGTGAAAAAGTAAAATGCTACTTTAAATATGGCAAATAATGTGCTACATAAGACAACATACGTGGCAAGTTTCTTAAAACGGATAATTCCAGACAGATTTAAGCAAATGTTCTAGAAGCAGAGTGAGAGTAAGACAGGCAACTCTACAAGGTGTGACTATTACCAGAAAGAGTCAGAGGGTCTGTGTTAAATCACCAAATGCTTAAAAAAGTGAATGATAATTCATCGAACGCATGTAAGCAAAAGCTTACAATCTCGAATGCTTAGAACAGCAATTAAAAAATCGCTGTTCCACATAAAAAAAAAAAATTAAAACATTACATAAAGTTGGGGTTTCACACTCCCCGATGTAGGGAGCTGTGTCCCCCACACCCCCCCCTACTTAAATATACCAACTCCAAGTTTGCACTACACTCATGAAAACAGCAAAGTAACAGAAGCGGCCAAGCGATTTCTTCCCAGGGAAAGAATTCACTTATATACTGTTTCACTATTTTGCCTTTTCATGCTTTCAAGTTTGATCAAGATGCATTCAAAAGAATGCGTCTTCGATCATTTAATAGGTACCCGAGTCAGTGCAGTGTACTCCACACGATAGAAGGTACATGAAATGAAAACAACTATGACTTTTTTTGTTGTTTGTATAACAAAACAGATTAAAGAGATTACATGTGAAAATGTAAGTAAAACTCAGTGTAACGTGCAGAAAAAAAATGTGGGGAGTTCTTGGGTTCACTCAGTAATGACTCAGATGTAGAAGCAGACTGTTAAGTTAAACTTCCAATTCATGCAGCAGTTGTGAATTTAAAGATTGACACGAGTTGATTTTACTATAATATTAAGTGATACATATAGAAAGTTCTCAAAGGGTCCAATTCTAAAAGACATGCTGTCAGTGTAGGTTACTTATTCCAACATAAGTGTGTCCTGATTCCAAAAGACTTGGTCTCTGAGTAAGTACGTTATTCCAGTGTAGCCCTGCATAATACATAAAACTTGCACTGGAGTTAGTCACTTACTCTGAGAGCACATCTTTTGGAATCAGGCCCTAAGTGTCTGCAGTTGCATAAAGCAGAGACTGAAATTCACAGCTCTGCATGCGAACTCAAGTGCATTGGCATATTTCTAGCAATGTGTAAGTGGAAGACTAGACTATTCTTGAGTTTTTGGTTTATGTGTTGGATTTCAAAGGAGGTGGGTAGGCCATAAATAAAATGACACCTGCCCCAGATGGATACTCAGACTTACTAAGCCCCAGATGCCTAGCTCTCTGACTGGCCCCATCATTCTGGATTCAAGGGGGACAGGGAAGACAATCCCGTAGACACAGTGTGGGCCAGTAGCAGAGTGCTGGGATACTGGTCGAGAAAAATGAGGCAAAAGAAAAAAATTGAGAAGGTCTGTTCCAGACATTGCTTCACCCTTTGACAAGCATGTTAAAGAAAAATGTGCCATGGAACTGGGGCTATGCTCATGCCTAGACATTCATTAAAGTAAAAGAAATGCTTACAACAGCTCCTTAGTGAGAGTACTATTATATCACCAAGCTGACAACAGTGAATGCAGATGCTAGTAGCTACCACCTAGATGCTCCTCCCATCCAAATAGATGGACAAGTATTACTTCCAATAGCCTATTGCAAAGCTAACAGATGCTCAGCAAAAAGACTCATAAACTGAAAAAAATAGTGGCTTGACCATGTATAGCTGTGGAGAGTGCTCTAGTTAGCTAATAAGACTTGAGAGTTTCCAGCTACAAATTAGCCATAAACCACTATATCTATTATCCACTTCTTATATCCTAGACAAAGTGCCAGCATAGCTTCAGTGACTGTTAATGAGACTAAGAAGGTTCAGTAACACTGCAATCTATGCATCTGGAAAGCAACTAGTTGCTGCAAATATATTATTCAGAAATTCTGCAAATCACCAACTGTTAAACACTGAAGATGAGATTGCTGCTTAGTTGCAAAGTGTAATGATATGACCTGCAGCTATTAACAAATCTTAGGCTACCAGAAATGCTCCTGGATTACATCCTATCATCCAACATATGCAGAAAGGATGGCCATATTGCTGGATACAATCCAAATAACTTATGCATAAGTAATATACAGTCAGAGTGAAATTGTCAGAGTGTGGTGGCTTAATGCTGTATCAAGAAAGAATTGTAGCACCCTTTAACTCAATGAGCAATACACACAGGTCATCAGGGTCTCCTCAAAAGCTAAGAAGGAGTTGAAATGTCAGCATGGTGGCCAAAGTGTCAATTGTGTTAGCCACAAATTTGCATGCCACAAATGCCAACACCTTTACTACAAGGTCCTTGGCAAAAGCTACCTGCTGAGTTTTGAGAGTGTAAAGTCAAAAGTGACCTTGCCTTTGACATAGAAATCATTTTTCTACCCACTATGACCAGCCAATAAATAATAACTAGATTTAAATCTGTGTTCTGAAGTTATGTTCTACCTATAGAGCTACTTACAGATTCTCCTTTTTTAATTTCTCCAACTCTTTTGAGTTTCTAATACTATGATGGGAATGGACCCTATTCCTAAGTCAAAGTATGATTAAAGTTCATGAAATTAGTATTGTTTCAATCTTTGATGGTTCAGCCAGAAGTGCTCCTTGCAACACCCGCAATGTGCCCAGTGAGGACTCCTTCTGCAAACAGTGCTACACAGTTGATGTCCAGTAAATTCAACAGTTCATGACTGACTACTATTTCACCAAATATTGTGTCAGGTTCTCGCTATTTATAACCAAATGGTGAAACTGAGTGAGCAATGCAAGCAGCCAGAAAGATACTGAAACACATAGAATCACATAAAGCTCTTATGACATATTTAACTACTCCATATATTAAGGAAACTAGACAGCATTGTAATGCAGTAAAAAGGTTCATAGTATTATATTGCAGTGCAGTAAAAGTGTTTGATAATATAAGTAAGCCCATCAAAATTAATGCTTGGAAGACAAATATGGCATACCAAGGACTGAGTCAAAACTTGAGCCAATAATTATTCCATACCATATAGTTAAGTGTAGTGACCAAAACGCTAAAGCTTCTTACAGAAAATGTTACTACTGACAGTATTCTGCGCTGCTATTAACTGTCATCCAATCTGGTGAAGCTATCCACTTGAAGAAAGAATGGGAGAAAAGATGGGCCACAAGACGTGTAGTATGTAGAAAACAACAGAAACAAGTTTCTACAGGGTGTAAACCAAAGATGGCACCATAGTTTGACATAACAGTTCCTGATAAGTGTCAACCTGCATGCGGTGCTACAAAGAACCAGTCAAAGCAACATGAGCTGAGAATTATCACATCAAAGTCTGGCAAGTACATTTCTGTATGAACAACAGATCTCCCTCAACCAAATATCTAAGACGAGGGTGGAAGTTTGAGTTTGACTGACCATAGTGACAGACCCTATGTTCCCTAGCCATTGCAGTCTATGACTGTTCTTGGTTCTTTTCCAGTTAAATGCTTTCTGTCACGACTATAAAATGCATGTCATAAGAATATGCCTCAGTTTTCCTTTTACAGGTTCCCAACATGATTTTGGTTTAAGTTCAAATAGTCCTCATGTTTTTAGAAAAGGGAGAATTATTCATAACCCTCAGTGGTATCAATGAGCTAACAATCACTGGGACAGTTAAGGAATGTTAACTGAGCATTTCAAAAAGATTATATTACCTATAGTCAGTACTTTTGTTTTTTGCAGGTTCAGTCCAGCATGTTAAACGTATGATGCAAATATTGTGAATTTCATATTTTGTAATTTTGAAAAGTGCATTTTTTTATATAAGGGGTAATGTAATGTTAAGTGGTTTAAAGCTGCAAAACTGCTTATATGTATGTATTGTGAATGTATATATTAACATTGTTCTTTTAAAATTAATGTGTGATGTACCCCTTTTAAGGGCTAACTTGTACCATAATGCACTGCAAATTTTGAACAGTAGCTGAATGTGAGATGCTAAAGTGTTAACATAATTTAAGCTGAGCTGCCATGTTTGTAACAAAGTTGCCTGTCTGCTGAAATTAATGCTCAATCCTGACATTTCTGAGTTGGCTTTTGTGGTAGACAGTATGTGTTTTTGTAACAAATTTTGACAGAGAAGAAAATGAAAATTACCCATATTAGAAATGTAATATAGGGTGGGAAAGTTAGGTTACATACTGGCTGGTGTCAGTGCTCTGCAGGTTCAGTTTGGTTCCAAGATACGTACTAGGCTAGATGTCCTTCTGAATAATTTTAAACCTAACCAGTTCCCCTTAGTGAGAAGTGAAGTCTAACCCCCGGATTTACTAATCTTCCGTGGAAGACTAGATTAGTCTTACACGGAAGCGCCAGTGTAAGAGTATGAAGGCAGCACGCCATGCATATTAATGAGGGCATGCTGCCTCAACTCTAAAGCTTACACGGAGCATGTCGGACTGCTGAGCAGTCCAAAAATCCACACCCTGCAATGAAGAAATGCCGCAATTTTGAGTTACATGAGCGAGTCCGCTCACATGTGTACAATGTGACACTACACTCCTCAATATGTTAAACAACTGATAAAATTAAAAATAAAAAGATTTTTTTTTCATCCGATATAGCTGCCCGTATTTGCTAGGGTTTGCACGGGTTTGCCCATTGCTTAGCTATAGTTAGCAGCTTAGACAACAGAAGAGGATAATACGAAAAATATATGCAAATTAAGCAAAATAGCAATAGCGTAGTGGTTAGAGCCTTCGCACAAAGAGGAGGTATTCCCAGTTCAAATCCCACTACTGCACGTTCCATTTTCTGTTAGAAATCTGTATACAGAAATATTTCCTGACATTTTTTTATGTATAAGTTTTGTAAAAAGCATTGAAATGTTAAATATAGTAGTGAACGAATTATATATATTTATATATATCTATAAAGGTGATATGGTTATGCATTCTGAGGCATGAGTACCCAATTTTAAGCAATATAAAGCACTGCTAAGCACATTTTACCATTATTGAGCATATTTAAATACAATTGCGTGTAGCTGCGCACCATGCTAACTGGCGCAAATGCAACATATTTGTGCGAAGCTGAGCACCGCGCTAACCAGTGCAATGTCGGGCAACATCGAGCAACGTAAAGCAATGTTGAGCAACATTGGGCAAAGTTGGGCAAAGTTGAGCAAAGTCGGTTAAACACGCTCACACCTCCTTTACTGTACCTTAATGAGTCAGGTCTGCCCAGCAGGAAAATGGGCTTGAACTCAGGATACTGTGCACTACAGTCACAGTACTTAACCATTAAGCTATGACAGCATTTCATAAACATGCACTTTTAACAGACACATATCTATCAAAGAAATTTTAAACATTGCCAACATCAGCTAAGCAGGCATGCCTACAGCTGAGTATTTACAAAACTGGCCAATCAGAAATAAGTGCGGGAAATGAGGCATATTTAAGCTCCACAGGTGGGAATACTTGCTATAACTGGTTGTAGATTCCTTCTGCAGTCAGCATGGCCAGTGTTGAAGAAGGCACTCGATTTAGAGCGCAACGCTGGGGCATCCAGGAGTAAGTAACAGTTTGGCTCCTTGTCCACAATCATGAGGAAAGACTCCTGCAGGGCCAGCACCAGGGTACCCAATATAAAATGGAGGCCTGGAACAGTCTTGCCCATGGTCTCACCAGTACCACTGGTGTTCCTCAAACTGGTGAGCAGGTCAGGCACCATTATTCTGACTTGAAGCGACGTATGGAGGATCAACTGGACCAGTGGATCCAGGAATCCCATACGATGCCTAATGCCCCAGTACTGACTAAGTAGCCATTGTATTAATTAGTTAAGAATTACTATGCTTGTCTATACTATGGATAGGTATGTCTCAATATCACTGCATTTACTTCACAGCTGCAGGTGTCCGGGCTATGAACCAGCAAGCCCATGAAGATAGGCTGCAAAGGCTGCGTCATCAGGCAGGTTAGTAATTATTCTGCATGTACTGTTATATAGAATAAATGAGAGAGCCTTCAAAAAGTCTTTTAACCCAATAAATAAACATGTAATAATCTTTTAATAAATGTATGATTCATGGAGTGCATCTGTGTCATTTTCTTTGATATGTTGTTGTACTGTTGCATTCTACAAATAGTAGTGTTGTATTAAGCAGTGTCAACCCACACTTGGGTAGGCCCATATAACATGGATGAAGGGAGTGCCAGTATCTTGTATGCATATGTACAGCCCTCAACTGTTGGTTCATGGCCAGCATGTACAGGTTAATCTGGCACATGAGTAGCTTGGTATTGTGTTCCCCAGAAATGTCAGTGTGCTGCCAGAAATGTAGGGAGTTGTTAACATATAACTGATACTTTCACCTGAACATATTTAGATAATTATATGAAAGTAGATCTATCAGTGTACCATCTTAGCAGTAGTGTGTGTGAGCAACTCTTAAAATATGTTTCAGTAACATCTGCACCATGGACAGTTTGTATGTAAGATATAGCTCATGTATATAATGATCTAGCAAAATCCAATTTCACAATATAAGGACATTGGGTAGTGTAATAATACATGTAAGGGACATATAACTGCAGTTAATAGGAATGTAGTGAAAACTAGAAGGATATATAAGTTGCTAATTAAGCTATCTTTTCCCACCCTACTGTATGTGCACAAATAATGCAATTCCAAACCTCATTTGGTATGTCTAATCTCAAAACATTTGATGGGACATATGTCCTATTGGTTTATAAATATTTGCATTAATTTCTATGCAAGAACCCTGTTAAAATATCACAATATTGGTGGCCTGTTGCCGTCAATTCAATCTGCATGCTGTTGTAATGTCCACTATTGTTCTATATATGCATGTGTTATGCTTGCTTTTCAAATGTTGAAAATTTGGTATGTTGGGTTAATGGGAATACTTCTGCATGCTGTTATAACTAATTGGGAATGCTGTTGACTGTTACTAACCCATATCTTTATTAAACACTCCAAAACATAGTTTGTATGGGAAGGCCGGTCCCAGCGGACCCACCTGTCCCACCTCAGCTGGCCATGACACCTGGCACCAGCAGATCTGGTGCCCAGCCTGGGACCTCCTCCTCCATTGGCCCTGTGCCACCTTCGGGTGGAAGCTCTGCAGGGATTGGGGCTCAGCCCCCCCCCCGTGCAAGCATGGGTGGTGGGGCAGCTATCACCCTTTGAATGGTTCGGGCTGTGGTGCATAGAGAGATTGAATGTTCTCTTGCAGAACCTCTATGCCAGCTTGAGGCCCGAGTGGTGCAACTCCAGGGTCAGCCTGCATCTCCTACACAGCCCCCAGCACAGCCACCCTCTGGGCCATGAAGGTGCAGTGGTGACTGCCCATGGGTGGGGACCTCAGTCCCACTGTTTCCATCTGGGGGCTCATGGGCTTGCGATTTCCAAACATCCCTCCCCATCAAAGGTGTTCACCCATCACATGTGTCATATACCGCCCCTGTATGTGTCTTGTTTGTCTTGTCTGTTTACCTCTCCAACCTACCTCCCCAAATATACCTACTTCCCCTACCCCACATTCCACTCTCACCTGAAAAAAAGGACAATCTGCTCCCAAAAAAAAAAAATTATGCCCCATACATAGCTGCCCATTTTTCACACATATCCAGTGGACCCATGAAATGTTATTTAATTGGCATTACAACATACTTTGTTGTCCTCACCCCTCTCTCAGGGGTTGAAGGGTTCATATCTACCTTCAAATTTATTGCATATGCACAGCTGTTGCTGTTGAAGAAATGGGCAGCTATGAACCTTCCCTACACCTGACCTGCACATCCTGAGCTATTTTCCATACTGTCTTTCCCTCTTTGTGCCCCTTTTTCACTACTTTCCTATCTCCCCATTTTCTTTTCTTTCAAAGAAATTAGTTTGGGGGTGAGTGGGAGTAAGCACTATTAAGCAGTAGTTAGTGGGTTTGCGCGCATTTGCCCTTGTTTGCGCTTGGCTAAGCAATGCGCAGCAATGTGCAAACCTGCTTACAACTGCTTAAAAGTGCCTTAGTCACTCTGTATGTGAGGGCCCTTGCTCTGCTCAGGAGCAAAATAAAACACCTCTGTATGTCTCGAACCCGAGACCTTGCACACACTACACAACATGAAGTACCAGTAAGCCGCGGTAGATATACATCAGGATGATGCTTAAATAATTATATCATGCATCGGAATGAGTGAATGTAAAGGAAAATTAGGAATAACATACCACACAACTTGTTCTGTGGATGTTGGCCAACAGTTGTTGTGGGATTACATTACATGACTGTGATAAGAGAAGCAGCCATTCTAGCAGGAAATAATGTTACACCATCACTTTACAACCCCACACAGTATCACAGCAGGACAAACACTGGCATAACTGTTTAGGGCAGAGGCCATACCTCCCAACTGACCCTAATTTTCAGGAATGTCCCTAATTTTGACACAAATTGTAGCTCTGTCCCTCTGAATCCCTCCTAAAACTACTGGCTTTGGCCATAAAGGTGGTGAATTACACTTAATGAATAATGACAATAATTAAGAGTTAGACACTTCTTTTACTTCAGAAAAGGTGTATTAATTCATATGCTCTGATTCTCTCAATGTTTCAACTTAATGGCACTAATATTTTAAAGGTGTCCCTGATTGTCCCTGACTTTTTCTTAACTTTTCCCTGAGTCTGTTCAAATATGTACCTGATTGGTTGAAAGGTCTGGCAGAGGCATAAACACAGAGGCATATCAGCCTTTCTGCTGTTACACACTGTGCAAATAGCTTTGGAAGGAGTTTTGGAAGCATACCCTTATGTAGGAATACAACATTGAAATACAAATGGATGTAGACATGTACTGGTAGCAACCAACTATAAGAATGCCATTGCTCTATTGCTGAAAAGACCTGAGTGGTGCACAGACAAAAAATAACAGGCTATTCTCTGGCTATCATGTGGATAGGTCCACAGTTGGGAGTTACACAGACAGACTACTTGCCTTGATAAACTAACATGTACACAGCAACCCTGTAAGTTCAGAAGATAAAATCCACACAATACTAATTACGCTCTGTGTACTTCTGCAATCCTACCCAAATCTAGAATATACCTGTGTGTGCAAGGTCTACCAAGGATGTCGGTAAGCATACTCCCAGTAGTGAAATGTGTCCAGTTTTTCTGAGCAGCTTGTGCTAATGTCAACACTAAAAAAGCACAAATTGTTTAGAACTGAGTAAATGAATATTCACAGTATAGCAGTTCACAAACAATTCTTGTGCCAAAGGAATACATCTCTATAACTAGCTTTGTATGGAAGTTAATTGTAACAGTTGAAAAGAAAGTACATCTTTCCTTGTATCTTGAGGTAGCATTTTGAGGGGTGAGTACATTTCTATACTGACAAGTGGGTACTGGAAGCAGCAACATTAGGTCTGAGTGCAAAATGTAAATCTCTGGCTACACCCTTGGCTTCTGATATAAGAACTATACCAACCTTCTGTCTTAAACAATGATGTCCACACCAAACAAGGATGATCTCCATCTTGGAAATCTGAAAGGGCCACGCCTACACGAGTCAGCAATTTATAGTACTGGGTTGCTATGACAGTGATTACTGCAATTACTACACAGCAGGCTGCATGCAATTAGCAAATGATGGCCCTTAATTGGTGCAGAGGCCATCACATGCTCATGTGCAAATTCCTACAAAAGTAGGCTGCAATCTCTGCCAACAAACTCAATCACTCTATTGTAGAGACTGACAGAGAGAGAGAGAGAGAGAGAGAGAGAGACAGAGAAAAGGAAAAATAAACATTACCAAATCATACAAAGGAAAGGTATGTGACACATATGTATTTACTGGCATTTAGTAGATGTTATTGAAGAATAACATTTATATGTGGCAGCAGTACTTCTTTATGCACAGATGTTCTGCTTAACTACTGCTATGGACAATACTGTGTATACCTGTGGGCTGTGGGACATACCTGTGAAATGTGTAGCTCAGCATTAAATGTCAAAGATCTGATCCATGTTATCTGTGTTCTGTACAGTAGTGTGGCCAATGGCTGGTGGGGGGATTAGCGCTGACATTATATAAACATGCGTGTGACAGAACAACACATGCATGATAGTCATATTAAAGTGTAGCTTAGCACTGGCAACTGCTGTAGCAGTCTAGTATGCTTATCTGGCATCTGTTGCCATATATACCCCCTAATGTTAGTCTGTGTTCATATGTGACACCTGTTTGTGTTGCAGCAAGGCCCAACAGTTCAGCTGTGAAGTCCACGGAATTACAACAGTGTGGACCTTGTGTGTGTATGCCACACACATACAGAGAAATATATATGTGTCATATATATCCACATCTGTATATGTGCATAGAGCAGGGGACATATTGCAACTGTTTGTGAAGGGGGGGAGATATATATGTTGGTGAAGGTTAGTATGTGCATATTTGTATGTAGGTTTTAGTGTGTGACAAATAAGACAGCATACAGTGCTGGTATATGACATGTGGTGGTTAAACACTGTGGGTGGTTTGTTCAGTTTGCAATGTTGAAGCCAGTAAGGCCTGCTAAAGCTGCCTGGGCTGTGAACACCTTAAATGCATTTATCCCAAGACTGTGCAATTTTATTACATTACTGTACACCTTACATCCTTTGTAAAATTGATATACTCACTATGAAAGGTGAAATGTATATGTGCCTACATATAT
The DNA here is from genome assembly GCF_019279795.1 of Protopterus annectens. Lineage (NCBI taxonomy): Eukaryota > Metazoa > Chordata > Ceratodontiformes > Protopteridae > Protopterus > Protopterus annectens. Next base: position 1,617,460,908 of record NC_056741.1, read on the forward strand.
ATGTATATGCATATGTAGACAAATGGATGTGTATATATATATATATATATATATATATATATATATATATATATATATATATATTTATATATACTCATACACACCTACATCTACTTGTTGCAATAGATTCTCTGTACTGTTGACTGACTGTGATGGCCAATATGTTTGTGAATACATCAAAGATAGGTATCTGTGAGATAGCTTAGTGGGAAACTGTTTATGTTATGGTATTATGGGTCCTTGCTTTGATCCTAGCAAAAGCTGTGTATTCTGTTGCTCGGCAGAACAAGTGCTACTGCATATAGAGTGATTAAGTCCCTTGGTTTTAACTAGGGTGTGTCATTGGAGGCTAAAGTACTACATCTATGATTATTGATTGGTACCAATGTTGAATGCAAATCCTGTTTGTACTGTAGTACTACTTGAAGCTCTGGGCCTGTACAGCAAAGTATGGTGTATGTCCACATTGCTTGCATCCACTGTTTTGTGTGGTCCCTGTATTCATCACAGATTACATTTCTTAAGATTAATGTTGTGTAAGTACTGACACACAGTACTGTATAGTACACACTGAAAGTTTATCTGGGTTGTCATACCTTTGGGTCCTCTAACTATGTCTGATGTGTGTGTGGGTATGTCTGTAACATGTCATTTGACATATGTGTGGTAATACATATAACTGTGTATCTAGCAACATCCATAGTGTACTACAGCAGTATGTGACCTATATTCCCAATTGTGCACATATTTTGGCCACCAGTTTGGCATTAACAAGTTGTGTGGTATAATAGTGATACATTTACTGGACCTTACACTGATTGTGATGGATGATATATTTCTTTACACATCAGCTTGATGTATATCTACTGTGGCTAGATGGTGCATCGTGTTGCATACAGTGTGCCAGGTACTCTTGTATAGTCTTATATAGTGATTTTATTTTGTTGCTGTGCAGAACATGGTTCATTTGATAGAGAGTGAACAAGGCACTTTCATGCAGTTATGGGGTGAGCAGTGATAAGTGGCAGTTACAGTGTTTCACTCTCAGTTAGCTTATAGGTTGCTATATATGACAGTTCAGTGATATCTGTACTGTACAATGTTAAATGTGCGATATGACTTGCTCAGACATATTTTTGTATTTATGTCTTCCAGGGATCATGGCTCACCACAGGAACCCGAGTTACAGTAGTGCTGAAGATGATATCATTACTAGCAGTATGATTCAGCACTACCGTCTCATGTTCTTACGAACCAGGCAGGACCAGCAGAAGTGTACTGCAATGTGGCAAGATGTTGTCTGCAGGGTCAATGAAGTACGCCTGCATAACCGGACATATGAGCAAGTACGCCTCCACTGCAGTGATCTTCTCAGACATGTCCGTAAGCATGCCGCTGATGTGCATAGACAACAGCTTGCAACAGGAGGTGGTGTTAATATCCACCCCCCTCACCCGGAGTGGAGGAGCTGCTCATGAGCCGGGTGGCCCCTGCCCAACAACAACAACAGCAGACATACACCATGATGGAGGTTGGAGCCATCCAGCAAGCACACATGGAGCATGCAGGTAACATGGCATATCTGTAGACTACTGTTATCTGTATTGGTAGATCATGCATATGTGAGATGTGGAGTGTGTCGTTCAAAGATGTGGAGCCTGTTGTTGTGCAATACTGATCATTTGGAACATAATCAGTAGTCCTGTGAATGTAAACTATTGTTGTACTGTAAGATTGCAAACACACAGTAGCAATGCCAGAGTTGTGGCCACTGACAAACTATCTCATCTCTATGTAGATACCTCTGGGGTGACATCAAGGCAGCGGACAGATGCTGGTGAGTGTGTTCTACATTTATTATTGTAAATAAAAAGGGAATGTCATAGTTAAGGTGTAGGCCATGTACACATGTAACACACCTACCCATAATGCATGCTGTGCATGTTTGGTGTAAGCGCACACACATCTCACTAATGTGATTAGCTGCTTCAAACACATGCAATACCCAGACCATCTCAAACAAATGTGGCTAGACTGTAGTGACCATTGGATAGAGACAGTTGATACTCAACATGCACATAACATACACATCTATGTCATACACAGTGCATTTTAACATGCTACACATAAAGTATTCCCAAACCCTCTGTAAAGACACACTCCAGTATCCAAAATCTCATCCACACATTACACATAATATACATGAGGGGTAGAGGCCTATCCTGGGGCATTTAAACACTCTGCAACACATTACACATTCATGTCAGGGAATGCTCCTTATTGGCCTCCTTACAAACTCACTTAACAACTGGTTGTGAAATGGTGAATTTAGCCAAGGTAGTACAGTTCTGGCACAGCATGATTAGTGCTGGTTTGTGAAACATTTGTAGCCTTGAGTGACCACCTGATGCTTCATGATGATGGCCTATGGTACTTTACCCCATCCAGTTACTGTAACCACAGTACTACACATAGCTGTCATTGCTACACACCATAATAATGCATGTGTGCACACATATGCACCTCAAAACAGTACGCATACCAATCACCATTTGCACTACTGACACATATGTCTTGTGATGCTATTGAGTGGCTAGGTCATATGACACATATTGGGTATGTGTAGTGTTTAAATATGCAGTTGTGTTTTAGCATGTCATGTCATGGATGAGACTGGCATGTCCACAATATGATTTACACTCACCATAAGGACCGTACATTGGGTATGTGGCCAAATGGTATTCCATCAATTATCCATGCACCACTGATGATGTTGTGTGAATACTCATCATGCATGTGCTAAAAATGTGTCCACAATTATTTGCTAAAGACACAGAGGCTGTAATCAGCATTGGATATCTATCTGACACACAGATGCACATCCAGCAATGGTATGTACACATGTGAGTTATGGTGCACAGTACATTACAGGGTTATGAATACCTGCACAACAACATTGTGTCCATTTATGCATTGTGTTCCAGCAGGGAGGGCCATCACCTAATAACAAAACACATGCATCAAAGCCATGTATACTGTTAGTAACAAGGACTGACTACACTTGCACTGCATGCTGTTGAGCAGCACATGTCCTGCATGCTGACATGTGTGATATGACTGTTTGGCTTGTGATACTGTACCCCACCATCACCTGTTATTGTGTATGTTCTGTGATTGCTGGAGCTATGTGTGTCTGCTTTCGGGAGGAGTGTAGTTTTGTGTGTGTGCATGTGTGCATGTGCACATGTGTGCATGTGTGCATGTGTGCATGTGCACATGTGTGCATGTGTGCATGTGTGCATGTGGTCTGAAGTCATGTTCAGGTCTTAAAGTGTGTTTCCTGTTTTCCTCTCACAGGTGGCGAGGTGCGGCTGGTTCAGTACAGCAGGGAACCTGATGTCACTGAGACAGTGATGATGAGGATAGGTGTGTTGAGGCACAGGCAGGTTTGTCAGGGTCTGTTGTTGGGCCACCAGTTGACAGTACACAAGTCTCCATGCCATCCATGCACTCAGTTATACTGCCTGTACATCCATCATCACAATTGCTCTTAGGTGAGGGGGACAGTGTACGGTTGGCACTGGCCAGGACAGTGCGGTATCTATGGCACATGTATCAGGACACAGCGACCATAGCTAGATGTCTGGAATGGTACCACATAGGCAGATGCCCAGGGGTTCTCGTCAGAGCACTGCTGGTCATCATGCCCCTGGCAGACGTGCCACACCTCTTTCTACTACACGCATGTTCCAGGCTGTCATGGAGGCACAGACATGAATGGGGCAGTACACCAGACAGGGGCTAAGGGCACAGAGAGCTCATTACACCTCTGTAAATGACAGTATCCGTGACCTAGCAGGTGCCATAAGTAACTACACTGAGGTCATTGATAGACGTTGGGGTGAGACATTGGATGTCCTCCACAATGTCATGTCCATGTATCAGGACAGTGCGGGATGGTTCAGACGTTGACGTGGATGTATGCCAGCAACAACAACAGCTGGAGATCACCGTGGACATCCAAGTCACAGCCGCTCCCGTAGTGCCAGTACCAGCCCCAGCAATGTTGGGTGGTGCTGTCCATAGACTGTCCTAGCAGACCACATGCACGTGGCTCTGGCCAGTCCCAGCAGGGACCTGGATCCAGTGGATATATGTCAACCTCTTCGGATAGTACCCAATCTGGATTAGTACCTGATAATGTCTGTAGCACCCCTGCCAGGCACAGGTTCCGTATCCGTGGCCAGAGACAGTGATCTGTAAAGCCTGCCAGGTACAGTCTGTAGCTGTCTCACAAATCCCTGTATATGGCAGCCACATGGTGGAACTGTGTGCATGCAGACACACACACGTAAACCAGAAACCTAGGGCAAACACATACCCACACACATGACATCAACATTGGCCCATACCAGTACTCATGGCCCTCACACACACACTCACACACACATGTCGATTGTATGGCTCAGTGTAGGCCTCTGGCAAACCAACAACACACCCTGTGCATATGATGAAACCTGTGCCACCTCCTGTCATCTGTAACATTGATGCAGGAACAGGCTAACATGGTGCTGATGCACAGGTTGACTTTAATAAAGTATAGCAATGGTTGGATGTATAGCATGTTGTCAGCAGTAAAGTGTAATGATATCCTTGAAGGTGTAGCTGAGCAGGCATGATGCATTAAAGCTGTAATTAGCAATGTTGTATTGTTTTCACCAGTGTTTATTCCAATTGTGTTTTGTTTGCCCATGTGCCACTTGGCTGATGTGTGTAGTTGTGTCAGCATGCGTTATACAGTGGACAGTAAGTGTGAGGTGTGTGCAACACACATTTGCAGGTGTCCATTTATGAACATGGTGGAGGTGCACTGTCTGCATGTACATGCATATTGGACACATGGGCAGGGTGACATGCCCTGTATTGGCCAGTGTTAACACTCCATAGTTTCTATTGGTGGCCAGTATGCATTGTACTACACATATTTTGGAACTTGAGTATGCATGTGTGTGTATGACACGGGTTGACATTGTGCTGTGGGTGATGCTGTTGTTGCTATCTGTCATTGGTTTGCATTACTAAGGTTAACACTGTCCCAGCTGCATAATCCTTTAGTAATGCACACTGTTCACCTACAGGGTTGCATGGACCATGCTATCACAAACACAAGAAATTCTCACTTATACAGTAAAAGTGCATTAGTCTCATGGACTCCTGTCATAAACTAAATATATAATAGAAGGTGTGAAGTTGTACCAAAAAAGAGTTACATACCAAGAGGTTCCTCTCTGGTCAGTATCATTGGGAAAATACAAGCCCTCATTAAACATACAAGGCAAGCTTCAAAATACAAAATGGCAAGGATTCCAAAGACAACACTAAAGTGTTCATTAGTGTTGTTTATAATCTACAGGGTAAATCTCAGATTGGGTCACAGTTAATGTAAATGGTCACAAAGTACACATCTGACTGACATTACCAATTTCACGTCAGACAGTTTGAATGCGGAATTCCCCACCCTGTTGTTACACAAAGGCCACATTTCCAGACCTGAAGAATGTAAAACCTGATGATTCAGACACTCTAGTTAAAACATCTCTTTACCAAAGTCCAAACCACAGTGGCAATGGTACTGGACAGTGTCCCTGGCTGTGTCATACACAAGCTGACATATGAAGTCACCACTCACCTAAACAATCTGTCCAGATGCAGCCTCTATACAGGTTACATACTTGTGGAATGATGCATGGTAATGGTGTTCACAGTCCACAAGGGTTCAGCTACAACGTCTTCTTCTTCTTTTACTTTCAGATGCTCCCATTAGGGATCACCACAGTAGATCATCTGTTTCCATTTCTTCCTGCCCTCTGCATCTTGTGCTGTCACACCATCCACCTGCATGTCCTCTCTCGCCACAGCCATAAAACTCATCTTAGGCATTCCTCTTTTCCTGTTACCTGGCGGGTTCATCCTTAGCATCTATTTCACAATATTCTCTGCATCCCTCCTCAACACATGTATAAACCAACTTAATCCTGCCTATCTGGCTTAGTCTACTAACCTTCAAACCTGGGCTGACCCTCTAATATACTTATTCCTAATCCTGTCCACCCTCGTCACACCCAGTGCAAATGTTAACATAAATTGATTAAGGGTAGAACTACAACAGATCCTGGAAACTCTCACCCTATAAGCCAGACAAATGTTATCTGGAAGGCTATGGAGCACAGCATTATGGAGCTCATTAGCAGAGACATTATGAACCTGCAAACACTGCACCATACCCACTTAGGTTCCCTAAAGACAAGATCATGGCTCCTACACTTAGTAGACTTCAAGCCAGTTAACAAGGCTACAGGTGAGGGAGGGGAGATCCACACAGCCAAGCTATAGCTCACCAGCAATTCATACCCATCCCACATTCTGGTATTATACATAACCTCAACAGACTGACCATAAACGATTGTTAGATGATGGATTGACAGCTGGCACACAGATGTAGGACACACAGTAACATTTGCAGCCTCCATGTACAATTTGATGCCAGTAACAAGTGATATTCCCCTGCACTCAGCCCTGGGACCACTCCTGTTTGGCATATAGCTTTCTTAGGTACAAGCAAACACAGTAGGGATATGTCTGCCCATGTTTGATGAAAATACATACTGTGGGCTATATGTTTTTCTCCAGATGACACACACATCCTCCAAAAGGGTATCATAGAGACAGATACCTGGTGTCAAACTCATGCTGTAATGCTATAAGCCAAAGAAAGCATAGTTATCCACTTTTAGAAAACAAAAGGATCCCCAGAGTACAACATAGGTAGTAACCCCCAAAATGTGGAACAGGTACTAATGTATAAATAGAGCTATGTGTTTAGTCATCTCTCCTTTTATAATCACATTGCCAAAGGGTTTTGGAAATCCCTCTGTGAAGCACATAAGCAATAAAGGGTTTGCATGCAGATCCACAGAGGTTGTTGCACACCTATAATGATTAGTCATCTTTGCCAGACTTTGCTTGCTTTGGAACAGGATTCAAATATACCTCAAGCATAAACCCTCACTCAAACTCTTCAATAGAAACCGTGATGAGTGATTATGAAATGGAAGATGAAGCCCAAGGATCACTGCAGTGGCTAAGCTTGTCATAAGCAAACAGAAGTGACCTAATGTCTGGAAAGCGTCAGCATGCTCTGACAAAGATAACACATGCGTTCATGGAGAAAGAAGAGTACCCACCTATGAAATACTTGAGGTTACATGTATGTATATGGATATGCTCCACAGCTACCTTACAGTTGTCATTGTGATATGTCATACACTAGAAAAATCAAAGCCCACTCCACATTAACCAATGGTGTTACACGTTCAGCAAGTATGAGATTCAAACTCCTTCCTAACTACATTACAATACTACAACTTACACGATGTGCTATACATATTACTGGGTTTTCACCTTTCTACAGATATATTTGTAGGATGTTGACATCATCAGACTTGACAAAGATGAGTATACCACTTTTAAGGTGTTTGAGTAGTCTCCAAAAAGGTTGTTTCTCTCCAGAGAGGTACACACATAAAGTTAACAAGTGCAGGATTCAAACCCTTATCTAACCAGATTAGGATAATGCAGCAGTACGCATTTATACAACATGCTATACACATTACTGGGATTTTATTTTTCCACAGGTATAATTGTAAGATGGTGACATCATCAGACTTGCCAAAGATGAGTATACCACTTTTAAGGGGTGTGAGTAGTATCCAAAAAGGGTGCTCCTCCTCAGGAAGGCACACACACACTTACAGTTAACCAAGTGCAGGATTCAACCCCCTACCTAACTACAATATGATACTGCAGTAATACGCATTTATACAACATGCTACATACTTTACTGAGATTTCATTTTTCCACAGGTATATTTATAGGATGGTGACATCATCAGACTTGACAAAGATGAGTATACCACTTGTAAGGGGTGTGAGTAGTCTCCAAAAGGACTGCTCTTTTTTCCGAGGAGACTCACACAGTTGACAAGTGCAAGATTCAAACCCCTACCTAACAATACTACATCAGTATACATTTACACAACACACTATACACATTACTAGGGCTTTACTTTTCCACAGGTATATTTATAGGATGGTGACATCATCAGACTTGTCAAAGATGAGTATACCACTTTTAAGGGGTGTGAGTAGTCTCCAAAATGATTGATTTTCACTAGGGAGACACACACAGCTGGCAAGTGCAGGATTCACACTCCCACTAAACTACACTATGATTCTACTACAGTACGCATTTACACAACACGCTGTACACATTACTGGGATCTCACCTTTCCACAGGTATATTTTTAGGATGGTGACATCATCAGACTTGACAAAGATGAGTATACCACTTTTAAGGGGCTTGAGTAGTCTCCAAAAAAGTTGCCCCTCCCCAAGAAAAGGCACACACACAGTTGGCAAGTGCAAGATTTAAATCCCTAAGTAACTACATTATGATACTACAGCAGTACGCATTTACACAACACACTATACACATTACTGGGGTTTTACTGTTCCACAGGTATATTTGTAGGATGGTGGCATCATCAGACTTGACAAAGATGAGTATACCATGTTTAAGGGGTGTGAGTAGTCTCCAAAACAGCTGTTTTTTCCCAAAGAAGACACACACACACAGTTTGCAAGTTTCAAACCCCTACTTAACTACACGACGGTGATACACATTTACATGACGTGCTACATACATTACTGTAATGTTGCCTTTCCACAGGTATATTTGTAGGATGGTGACATCATCAGACTTGACAATAATGAGTATACCACTTTTAAGGGGCATGAGTAGTCTCCAAAAAGGTTGCCCCTCCCCAGGGAAACACACAGTTGGCAAATGCAGGATATAAACGCCAACGTAATTACATTACGATATTAAAGCAGTATGCATTTACACAACACGCTATACACATTACTGGAATTTCACTTTTCCACAGGTATATTTGTAGGATGATCACATCATCAGACGTGACAAAGATGAGTATGCCACTTTTAAGGGGTGTGAGTAGTCTCCAAAAAGGGTGCTCCTCCCCACGGAAACAGACACACTCACACTTGGCAAATGCAGGATTCAAACCTCTATCTAACTACATTCTTATACGCCAGCAGCACGCATTTACACAACACGCTATACACATTACTGGGATTTTTCCTTTCCACAGGTATATTTGTAGGATGGTGACATCATCAGACGACAAAGATGAGTATACCACTTTTAAGGGGAGTGAGTAGTCTCCAAAAAGGTTGCTCTCTCCCCAGGGAGAGACAGACACACACACACACAGTTGGCAAGTGCGGGGTTCTTAATCCAAACTAAGTACGTCTTTACACTTCAGCAAGCAATATGGAGTTACAGGGTGCAATACAGACATTACTTGCTGACAGTTTGCCCAAAGGGTTTTTTCACATTTGCTAATCTCAGCAGGCTTATCATACTAGGTGTATTGTGAGTGTATTGTATGCATAGGCCATGACCATATCATATATGGGTTGATGCACCACATACTGGCACACACAGCGTCAAACCAGTGGCTAAGCTCTGTCAACCCAATACTGGACAATACAGTCAAGAGGAGTAGGGTCATACAACCACAACACCAACAGTCTCTCATAGACCTACAATGTAAGCACCAGCAAAACACACACATAAATACACATTACCATACTCGGAGAATACAAATATTAATCTGGAAAAGAGAGAGTGTCCTCCTAAGCAGACAAGCAATCAACATGCACCTCCAAGCACATGCCAGAAAACACATAATACACCAAAGCAGTGTGCCTCACAACAGGCCCTAAGGCAAAACAATGTACCCAACACACTAGTAATAGTTGACTGTATAGTGAGGCACACAGATGTTCCACTCACTCGGCTGGACAAGGGGAAGGTTATTGTCAGTTGTCTGTCAGGTGCTATGATCCGCCACATAACACAAGCACTTACATCACTCCAGAACAGGTACATATATGATGTGTTCTTTGTACATGTCAGTGTGAATGATCTGAGACATACCTCCCAGGACAACATGACAAGAGATATATAGTAGTTCTATGATCATGTAGCCCAGGCTGGTATGACCCTGACCTTGAGTAGCATCTTACCTTCACCTACATGATACTGCAATATAACAGAAAGATGATAAACTTCAACAATTGGCTGAGCTTCTGGTGTCATTCAAAGGGGATCCAGTCTCTGTCTGCCTGTGATGACATGATAGACAAGCCTCATTGCTTAGCTACAGATGGTTTGCACCTGTTGCCCCTATGCTTCTGAATACTGGCCAAGGCTCTTGCTGTCCCCATATTACTTTTTTAGGCAAGGCTCAAAGGTTCATAGGTTCATAGGTAGGTACTAGGCTATCAGCCCTGGGGCCAATACAAGCCCAGCCAAAAAGGTACCCTGGCTTTTGCCACCCAAGCAGTTTATTTTCCTGTGCCACTTTTGAGCAGAGACACAGAAGTGATCCCCAGGGTGAATTTCCTATTTCTCATCCAATCGTCAAGATTTTTCTTGAAGAGTGCTAATGAGGAGCTTTGTTTGATATAGATAGGTAGTTTATTCCGGAGTATGGAAAGTCTCTGGGACAGGAATCTATCCCTCCAGCATGTTCTGTTTATTGTGGTGACAAGGTTTAGGTCCCTAGAGTGTGTAGCACAGAGGGATTGGGATTTCTTTAAGTGGAGAATGTTCAACAGCTCTGAGTTTGACATAGCTTTGTATGTTAGGCAGAGATATCCTCTGTGTAGGCGATATGCGACAGAGTAAAGCTGGAGTTTTTTGAGACAGCCTGTGTAGGGCATGTGTTTGAGGCTGGTAATCCTCTTTGTGAGGTATTTCTGTGGCCTTTCCAGTTGTTGTAGATGTCTTGTGAGGTACATACCAAAAGGAGCATTGTACTCATAGCAGGCCTTAGGCATAGGCCAACTAGGCAGCTGCCTAGGGTGCCGTTCTAGTAGGGGTGATTTTCCAGTATTTATTTGGTGTAAGTAGACCAGGATGGGGGCACCGAGTGGTGTGGTGGTGGGCACCATGGAGCCCTTTTGCCTAGGGCACCCATTGACCTAAAGCCGCTCCTGGTTCTACTCTATAATGGATCTAATGAGTGATGAGTAGAGGGGAACAATGACCTTTTTTTTTCAGCATGAGAAACCTTTTGTGATGAGGTGTGCCACGTAGTAGGATTTCCTGACTACTGTGGCGATGTGATTATCAAAGGAGAGACAACTGTCCACCTGTGTTCCAAGGTCTCTTATCACACTTTCGGTGTTAAGTATACTACCGCTTATGTTGTAGTTCATGGGTACAGAGTTTTTACCAAAGAGGATGACAATGCACTTTTTGGCACTGAGCTTGAAGCCATAGCTTTGACACCAGGCATCTGTCTCATTGAGGCCCTTTTGTAGGATGTCCACATTGTTAGTAGTTTTGATTATGGTTTCTAGTTTGCAGTCATCTGCGAACTACATTAGCCAAAGACCTTCTGTGTTAGCCTGTACTTTAGGGAAGTAGATACCAAACAGGACAGGACACAGGACTGAACCCTGTGGTACTCCACTTGTCACTGGTCTGAAGTCGGATTTGGAGTCTGCTACTTTCACAGTGTGGGTTCTGTCAGTGAGCCAGTTGGCAACCCATCTTGTGACATAGGGATTTATACCTAGTTTAGTGAGTTTGTCTATAATTCCAGAGTGGGGGGATAGTGTTGAAAGCCTTGGCAAGATCTAGATAGGCTGTGTGAACCACCTTACCCTTGTCTACAGCTTTGGTGACTGCTTCAAAGAAGTCTATCAGGTTTAGGAGACATGATCTGCACTTTACAAACCCAAATTGGTTGGGGTCCAGAGTTTGGAGATTACCAATGTCTTTGTTTATAAGTTGCATGATGATACATTCCATGGCCTTGCAGTCCAGGCTCATCAGGCTAATGGGGCACTAGTTCCTGGGGTCCATGGTGGCTCCCCCCTTGTGTAGTGGGATAACCATCGCTGTGCACCATTCAGAAGGCACAAAGCCTGAGGTGAGGCTATGATTGAACATAGTACTTAGGTGTGGTGCCAGTTTGTTCTGTAGTTCATGTAGAATGCAGCCTGGGATGTTGTCTGGTCCCATGGATGCTGTGTTCCTGGCTTTGGAGAGTGTGGTTTTTACCTGTGCAGCCGTGATTACAGGAACTTTGCATTCTTCTGGTATAGAGATGGTCTCTTTCGCGGGTGAGAGGGGGTAAAGTTAGCACTGAACCTATCTGCCAGGATGTTGGCAATATCAGTTGGGTCTGTATGTTTAGTGCCATTGTGCTGTAACTCAGAGCAGATCTGAGTGTTGCCATTGAGATTCTTGACATAGATATAGAATGCTTTGTGGTTGTCTTTAGAATCAGTGGTGATTTTGTTTTTGTAACTAGCTTTGTAGGATTTTATCAAGGATCACAGCTTCTTACTGAGGCTGTCCAGGGAGCTCCTCCACTCGTGGGATTTTACTCTCTTTTGCAACAGTTTCTTCCTTCTGTTGTACAGTTTGTTTATGGCAGGGGACCACCAGATTGGCTTCCTTTTTTTGGAGGATAGCATCTTGGTTCTGTTTGGGATAGCACGATCCATGTACTCATGTAAGTGCTTATAAAGTGCAATTGTGAAGGATTCAGTAGTCGTAACTGTATTGTCCATCTGCATGGGTGTCATGAAGTTCACCACTTCTGTCTTAAGAAGCATGAAGTTGGCTTTGGAGAAATTTTTTAACATGGTTTCCTTAATGGGGGTGTGGGGGCAGAATGTGGATATGTACGGTAATTAGCTTATGGTCAGATCGGACCAATGAGGCATTGACTTCAGGTGTGGAACACTGGTCACTCAGGACAAACCAAACCCCGTAACCAACACAAATAGTCACAAAGTGAGCTAAATGCTACTCATTGCCAGAAGTCTCAACCTCCAAATGCACACACTAGAGGCACTTCTCAGTATGGAGAATATTGATATCTTTGCAGTAACAGAAACCTAGTTCAAGGCTCCAGAGAGCACACTAGTACTACTAGGATACTACTCATTCCATACCTTCCAGCATCAGAACCTGGATCATAGCACATAGGGTGGGGATGTATCCATATTCATCAAGGATACCTACACCTGCCTCTACAGCCTCTCTACAGGATATGTACCCATAGAATGTTGCACAGCAATGTTCTTCCCACTCCACAGGGGTGGGGCCACAAAAGACCCTTGGCATTCATGCTCTATGAGCCTGATGAGTCTGACCTGCAAGGCAATGGAGCCAATCATAATGGAAGTCAACAATAAAGACATTGAGAACCTTCACACAGTTGAGCACACCCAGTTTGGCTTTGTCAAATACAGATCAAGCCTCCTGAACTGGATGGATTTCTTTGAGACAGTTGCCCAGGCTACAGATGATTGAAAGGAGCTCCACACAGCCTACCTATACCTTGCTAAGGCCTTTGACACCATTCCCCAGTCAGGTATCATAGATGAACTCACCAACCTGGGCATAAATCCATACATCACAAGATGGATTGCAAACTGGCTCACAGATAGATCCCATAAATTAAGAGTTGATGGCTACATGCCAGACTCTAAACCGGTAACAACTGTTGTCCCCCAGGGTTCAGTCCTGGGGCCCTTCCTGTTTGGTATAGACTTCACAAAAGTACATGCCAACACAGGAGGGTTGTGGTTGACTAAGTTTGCTGGGAACTGTAAAGTGTTTGCCATAATAGATTCCCCGATGACATAAATATTCTCCAGAAGGGACTCTATGAGACAGATGTGTGGTGCCACAATCATGGCCTCAAGCTCAGTGTGAAAGAATGCATAGTAATCCCCTTTGCGGAAAACAAAGTACCCACAAACTACCACATAGGTGTTACCCCCTAAAAACTGACAAGGTAATAAGGGATCTGGGGACACAAGTAGATAGTCATCTTTCCTTTGACAACCATGTTGCCAAAGTGATTAGGAAATCCTATGTGGCCCACCTAATCAACAAAGGGTTTGCATCAGGATCAAAAGAGGTAGTGGTGGCCCTCTACTCTTAAGTCATCAGACCCATCATTGAGTACAATGCACCATTTTGGATGTACTCGACTAAGCATATCCAGCAGCTGAAGAGACCACAGAGGTACCTCACCAAGAGGATTACTGGCCTCAAACAGTTGTGTTATGCAACACAACTGGTAAAACTAAATCCATTCTCCGTTGCGTACGGCCTACTCAGAGGCAGACTCTGCCTAACATACACAGCCATGTCCAACACATAACTGTTGAACATGCTCCATCTACGGATAACAAAATTGAGTTGCACTACACACTCCAGGGATATGAACCTCATCACAACAATGAATACAACATGCTGGTGGGATAGAGTACCATCCCAGACACTTGCCTTACTGTGGAACAGAGTCCCAATGTACATCAGACAGAGCCCCTCGCTGACACTCTTCAATAGGAACCTTGATGAGTGGATGGGAAACAGACAATTCACGCCAGGCATCACATCAGCAGCCCCACTAGAAAGGGGCTTAGGGTACTAACTATTAGAACTAGGGCTTAGGAGACTAATTAATGGGGTGGTGAAAGCTGCACAACTTGCCTAGGCCAATATATGCCTTCATGAAGATAGTCTACTACATACTTATGAACCTATGTGACAGGTACATGTCTACAGATAGTAGATGTCTTCTTCATTGTACAGTCATATTGTACAGCAGGCACATGCACCACATACACTGTAATGCTTACAGATACTGGTGGCTATTACGTACAGTGGGTGAGATGTGCACCTCATGTCTTTTGTGCCATTGGGATGTGTGCTGGGTGGGACAGTCCTGGATAGCTCTCAGTCATGTTCACCCTCTTACACACATATCTGCCCATCCATCTTTGGCTTATTATACTGTGTTCCCCCTACATATATATAGGTACATAGGTAGGTAATAGGCTATCTGCCTAAAGTCATATATTAGGATGGCCAGAGTGTGCTGCTATCACCACACATGGGGTTAGTTCCCTATGCCTCTGTGTAGTAGAGCTGATGAAGTGATCCATGGTGTGACAGTTCAGTTTCACATACACTCATCAAGGCTCCTCTGGAAGAGTGCCAGTGAGGGACTCAGCTTAATGTAGGTTGGGAGCCTGTTCCAAAGCAAGGGAAGTATGTGAGTTAGTAATGTATCCCTCCTACATGTTCTATTTATTGTTGTGATGATGATATCCCAAGAGCATGTGGCACAGTGAGCTTGGGTTTACTTCAGATAGAGCATGTACATCAGTTCTGCATTGGACATGGACCTGTCTGTTGGGCAGAGATCGCCTGAGTAGACAGTATGCAACAGAGTACAGATTGAGTTAACTTCAGTCTTGCTGCATGGGGCAACTGTTTGAGGCCAGTAATCCTCTTGTTGAGGTACTTCAGTGGTCTTTCCAGCTGCTGAAGGTGCCTAGTCAGATTCATCGCAAGTGTGCCATGATACTCTCTGATGGGTCTGATGACTGATGAGTAGAGGGAACCTCCGTTGACCTACATGCAAAGACCTTGGCAATTTGTGGGAACACATAGCATGATTTTCTAACCACTTTGTGAATGTGTTTCTGGAAGTAGAAATGACTAGCCACATGTATCCATAGATCCCTTATTATTGCCTCCATATTTAGGGTGTTAGCACCTATGTGGTATTTGTATGACTATAGCTCGAGGCCATAATTTTGACACCACATCTGTCTGACTGTGACCCTTTTTAAGGATGTCTCTGTTGTCCCAAACATCGATTATGACAACCTTTTTGCAGTCATCACAAACTTTGTTAACCATAGCCCTCGTGTTTGACTGTATTTCTGAAAAGTATACACCAGACAGGAGGGGTCCCAGGACTGAGCCATGGGGGACAGCAGTTGTTACCAGCTTACAGTCCAACAGGGAGACCACAATTCTTACCTTGTGGGATCTATCTGTGCCCCAGTTGACAATCCATCAGTTGACATATGTATTTATGCACAGGGTGTTGATTTTGTGGATACAACATGTGTGTGGGATGTTGGAAAAAGGCTTTTCAAGGTCTATGTAGGCCATGTGGAGCTCATTTCATTGATGTATGCCTTGAGTAACTGCCTTGAAAACTGTCTAGCAGGTTTAGGGACCAGGATCTGCCCCTGACCAAACCAAAATGGGTAGGGTTGGGTGTTTGTAGGCTCCCAATAGCTCTGTTTATGAGTTCCATAACGATAGACTCCATGGCCTTAAAGATCAGGCTTATTAGGCTTATAAGACAATAGTTCCCATGGTCTGTTGTGCACCAACACTTGCGGAGTGTGCCAAACGTTGCTGTAACCCATTCAACAGTTTCATATCCTGTACAGAGGGTGAGTCTCAACAGACTGTTCAGGTGCAGGGTCTGTTTGTTTTGGAGTTCACATATGACACAGCCAGGGACACCATGTCATCCCATAGACACCGTGTTTTTAGGTTTGGATAGAGCTGTTTAACCATTGTATATGTGATTTCTGGCCTTTCACAATCTCCAGGTATGGTAATGGGCCCTTTTGTCAGTGAGAGGGGGCTAAACATGTATGAACATGTCTGACAAGATGCTGGCAATGTCAGTCATGTACATGTATTCATTTACACTTTGCACTGACTCAGAACATATATGAGTTTACATTGATATTTATGACATAGCTAAAGAAAGCTTCATGGTTCTCTATGGACTCTTTGGCAATATTTTTGTCAGAACATGGCTTGGATAATGTTAGGAGTGCTCATTGTTTCTTGATGATACTGATCGGAGATTTATTGATCTTCTTTGGATTTTCACTTTCTTTGACCAACTTAAGTACTTGTATTACATAATTTGATTATGACAGGGGTCCAATATATTATATGGGTCTGTTTTCATATCACTGTGTGTGCAAGACAGGATTGGTGAATAGTGACATGTGTCTGGAGTAAGAATTACAACTGCCAGATATGTGTGGCCCACTGCTGTACTCAGACATGGCCTAAGTGTGTGAGCATGCTCAGTATGACCTTTCAGTATGTTGTTGACTGAAATTTGCTTCGTTTGTTTAAGTGTGTGAGCATGCCCAGTATGACCTTTCAGTATGTTGTTGACTGACATTTGATAAATTTGTTTGTGTGTGAGCATGCCCACTATGGGCATATATATACTATATATGTGTGTGAAAATTCAAGTTGGTTTTTACTTCACGGCTCACCTTTGTGTTGTACATCGACAGGAAGCACGCTGTGCCTGCAGAGCTTCCATGAGTCAATTTGCATAGACTTATCAACATTTCTACATACGGGGGGACAGCTATTATTTGTACATTTCTACCCGAGGGGCACACCTGATTGTTACTATGGGTGTACATAGGATGAGGGGTACACCTGACACTTATACACATTTGCTAGGCCTGCACTGCTATGTCAGGTACTCCATTTAAGTCTGTACTGTTGCCTATCATACTGGCTTGAGGCATACCACTGTACTACAAAACTTAGCTTCCAATTACACGCATATTAGTTTGTGACATCATAGCCTACCCAACCCACATCACACTGCCTGGCCTGCTGTTATCTGTCTGCATAGGCCTGGGGGGAGGTTACTCATATGCCTCTTCAGAGGGCATGATACAGCATTTGTTTGTGTTTGCATTTTTCTACAGTTGTCTTGCTGGCTATGACTGTTAGGTATGTGACCTCCCCCCCAACTAGTATGTGTGAGTGACTTAAGTTGTGTCTGTGCCAGCGAAATGCTGTCATGGCTTAGTGGTTCAGTACTGTGACTATAGCGCACAGTAGCCTGAATTCGAGCCCTGTCACTGCTTTTTATTTTCCTGCTGGGCAGACCTGACTGGTTAAGGAAAAATAAAGCAGGTGTGAGCGTGTTTACCCGACTTTGCTTGACTTTGCCCGACTTTGCTCGACTTTGCACAGTGTTGCCCAACTTTGCTCAACGTTGCCCGACGTTGCCGACATTGCCCAATGTTGCACTGGTTAGCGCGGTGCACAGCTACGTGCAATTGGATTTAAATATGCTCAATACTGGTAAAATATGCTTAGCAGTGCTTTATATTGCTTAAAATAGGACACTCATGCCTCAGATGGTGCTGCAGGGCTGCCTATGTCGGATGCACATAGTACACTTCCTATACATGTTTGAAACCATGTGTCAAGTTAGGCATCCCTTTTACTGTATGTGCGAGTCAGAGAGAGGTGTCATTTCCAGGGTTCCTACTGAGTCAGTGTATGTGCTATGCATTGCCTCTTTGCCAGGGCATACTGGGCACGCCTCCTTCTGCCTACTGGGGCAGGCTCAGGTTTTCCTCCGCCGAGTCACGCTGTGCCTGTGCAGGCCTTGGCAATGGTGGGGGGCTGTTTGGCCCTGCCCCATGCTATTCCTGCTGCAGCTGTTTCTGCAGGATCATATTGTGTAGCATGGCACATACCATAACAATTTGGGTACATGTAGTTGGTGAGTACTGCAAGGCTCCACCAGATGTGTCCAGGCACCGGAACCGTGACTTGAGCATCCGAAACATATGCTCAATTATGTTTCTTGTTTGTGCGTGTGCCTCATTATGGAGTTCTTGTTCAGGTGTGTGTGCATTTCTGATGGGTGTCATCAGCCACAGCTCTAGTGCATATCCAGCATCCCCCACTAGGTGACCCTCAGGGATGTCCCCATTGGCAAATCTCTGGTACAGCTGTGTCAAATGCCAGATGTGGGAATCTTGATACCTTCCAGGGCAGCCTGCACACATATTCATTATTATGCCCCGGGAATCGCACACGGCCTGGCAGTTGATGGAGGGGAAGCCCTTGCGGTTAATGTAGACCCTACACTGCTCATCGGGTGGTGCTTTGATGCATATGTGCGTGCAGTCCATTGCACCCACTACCTCAGGGTATTCTGCTATTTGGTGGAAAAGACGCATATTGCTGGCCAATGCCTCACAGGAACTGGGGAAATATACGTGGTCACCGACATGTGCTGACATAGCATCCAGGAACTGGTGGAGTACCCTGGATGCTGATGCCTGTGAAATCCCCATCATATCACCAGTTGATCTTGGGAAGGTACCTGTAGCTAGTATTCTTAGGCCAACACATACCACTGGGATGGGTTCCCCTCTGTTGGTTCTGTGTGTGAGGCGTGGCCGGCACAACTCAACAATTTGCTGCAGAAGGTCTCTGTCCACCCTATAGCGCTCCACTATCTCCAGCTCATGTAGCCCCTGGTAGGTTACCCTGGGTCTGTACACTCTTCTCTGTCTCCTCACTGTGGGTTGTTCAGCTGCATTCACAACATCACTACCCTCAGCACCTAGCATGTGTTGGTTTATGATAGCAAGAGTAGCCCCTAACATTTTGTCTGACTTAAGCTTTTTAAGCTTTCTCTCTTTGCATACTGCAGTGTTGCAGAGTTCTTGGGAAAAAAACAGGGGGGAATGCTGTTTGCAGAGTTTAAAGTGCTGGGCTGGGCTGGGCTAGTCTGCTGCCTGTGTAATTGGCTGATTCTGATATATTTCACCTGGCAGCTCTGCTAGTTCACCTTGGTTAACTTCCTACTACTTCTTTTCCTTCCTTTTGCCTTTCTGTTTCCACCCGGGGGGAAGCACCACACAAACAAGCACACACGCGCACATCCGCTGTGTGCATGTTTGCAAGGAGTTTCCTATCTTTTAACATTGTGCACCTTTGGTTTGAGGTTTTCAAATAGGACAACTGTAGGCATGACTCTTGCAATCCTGAGCAACTCAAAGCAAACATAAGCCACTGTGCTCCAATTAGCTTACAGCCTGTCTGACACACCCCCTCATGATGTCACCTATATTCTACTCTACTACTCACCTACTCCTACTCTTACACTCTTGGGACATGGCTCACATGCTCGGGAAAATTGGCATTCACTATCCTTATCCTCATTTGCATAGGATTGCCTACTAATGCATGGTTACATCTCTCACACTGAGCTTCCCCCCCTTAGCAACCACTACTCAGTGGCCATGTTGCCTTCAGCCTGTCATTCACCTGCATGGCAGAATAGGCTTTTTAGTGGAAATGTCTATTTTTGGCTTTTTTTTAATTATTTTCTTGTTTTTATAAGCGCCACACGTTTGAGCGGTGCTGTGCTATGCTTAAACATCAGAGATCGGGGAAAAAAAAAGTTAAATTGTTATATTTTTAAACATTTATATATGCCAATGGCCTTATATTTGGCCATTGGCATGCTTCCTCAACTGTATGCATCCTTTATTTAGAGCTGTCATAGCTCCGTTTAGCTATTTGCAGAACGGTACTCCATTACCAATGGAGTACATTACTGCAGCTAACACTAATCTTCCATGGACAGGTTAGTGTTTCCTGGTTTGCAAATTTACCTCATTTGCATGGCTTTCACCAGCAAATTACGTAATTTGCATACCATGATGCTGTCCGTGCAAGAGTAGCTTTAGCAGCTCTCGTGCATGCCCCTGCCGGCTGTACCTGGATCGCATGGCAGACATATTGCCACCGTGAGCTCCTACACTCTTCTTGCACTCTGTGCAAGCTTTCGTAAATCCGGCCCTACATTTCTTCTCTGTGAGATGAACACCTTAACCATTACATCAAACCCCAATAGAGGAGCTTGCCTTTCCTTACAGACTAACCCATTCATGTTCATATTATCTACTAAACTAATTCTGTGGAGCTTTTGTCTGCTGATAAACTATTTTTAAATAGATCATAATCACCTTCTCAAATATTAGTCTTCCCCACGTTTCTCACCTTTCTCCTTAATAATTGCCGCCTTGCTTATAACCATCTGCACTGAATTTGTTTAGTTAGTTTGAACTAAAACTCATTTGCTTCTTGCAGTTTGCAGTCTGAGCTCTGCAACCAGAATTTGCATCCCTAAGCACAGTTAAACATTGTTAATTGGTATTCAAAGTGGTAAGTGTTCACCACACAGGCAGGATTTTACTTTATACATTCCTCTAGTCACTGTAAAATCTTACTTTTGGTAGAGGCTTATGTATGCAAATTTTCTGACTTTCAATATTGTTTTGCTCATGAAGCTGATACATTTATGACAATGTATTTTTCAGTATATAGTAAGTGGCATATTTGCAGCTTTATTTTCTCACTGTATTGTAGCAAACCTTCTGGTGTTTTAATTCTGTCTGTGGAACATGAAGTACATACAGTAGAAGCTCTCAACAGCTGACACCATGCAGACAAATTTATGACTAAATTGGATCTGAAGTCTATAGTGT
The DNA here is from genome assembly GCF_019279795.1 of Protopterus annectens. Taxonomy (NCBI): domain Eukaryota; kingdom Metazoa; phylum Chordata; order Ceratodontiformes; family Protopteridae; genus Protopterus; species Protopterus annectens. The sequence goes on from NC_056741.1 coordinate 1,617,482,240, forward strand.
ATGTTTGACCTCCAACTTCATTGTCTAACTGCACTGAAGCAATCCATCAAGCATTTTTTATTCTGTCTATTGAAAAGTAAAATTTATGCTTTATAAGAAATATTAGGATTGCACTAAACCATAGCAATCTTTCAAGCTGTTTTCCCCTGTCTTCTGGAAAGTAAAAGCACAGGGAGTATAAAAACTCATAGAATTAAATTCATATTGTTTATTTTTCCCTCTGCACAGCCTGATCAGAGTTTTTACTCTACTGTTTTACTTTTTTCTGCTGCCATTGTCTTACTGGCTAGCTGAAATACTTTCTCCCCTTGGGCTATACCCCTTCTTTCAGTTCCTTAATATTGTTCCACTTCTCTCCCGACATAGGCAAGCACCTTTTTAACACTACCTTGGTATTGCTTTTGAAATGCCCCCCCCCCCCCCCCGCCTTAGGCAAGTACTGAATTTCTTTGTTGGGTATTTTACTTTTGCTATTCTTTCGCCTTCTGTCACAATTGTGCTTGTTAATAAGGGGGTTGTTTTCAGTGGTAAAATAGGAAACATAAATATGTTTATTACCTCATTAATGCTGCATTTCTTGTGCAGCTAGGTGGGGCTCAGGTCTGGTCCATTCCAAGTTGAGGCAAAAAAAAAAAAAAAAAAAGAAGTGTATACCCAGATTTGGTTCTTTATATGTTCAGGGCAAGCCTGGTCGGTCTGCTCTTCTTAGTCTGTGCTCCTCAGCTGAATTATTTCATACCTTATAGTTACATGTAATGACCAAAAAGCTAAAGCTTCTTACAGAAGGTCTTACTGGTAACATTATTCTACACTACCATTTCCTGTCCTGCAACTAGATCAAGCAATCCACTTGAAGTTAAATAAAGACAAAAAGTGGATACAATAGATTTAGTAGTGAAGAAACCATCGAAACCATGTTCCAACATTCTGAAAACTAAATATGATACCATAGTTCAGATGTTCAGAGAACTATAAGCCAAGTAAACCCAAGGAAAGCGGTGGGACCAGACAACATTCTGGGATGAGTGCTCAGAGACTGTGCTGTCCAACTGACAATGGTTCTTACTGACATATTTAACACATCTCTATGTCAGGCCATAGCACCCAAGTGCTACAAGAACACAACAATCATTCCACTACCAAAAAAGTCTCAGCCAGCAAACCTGAATGACTATCGCCCAGTAGCTCTCATCTCTACAATAATTAAGTGTTTCAAAAGAATGGTCAAAGACTATTTAACAACAAATCTTCCTGCAGAACTGGATACACTCCAATCTGCTTATCAGTCCAACCACTCCAGTGCAGATGCCATCTCCTTGGCACTTCACACATCCTTTGCTCATCTGAAAGACAAGAATTGTTACATCCAACTGCTATTCATTGTCTTAAGCTTTGCCTTTAACACAGTCATACCACAATGTCCATTGACATCAGCTCTGCCTTTAACACAGTCATACCGCAACATCTAATAGAGAAACTGACTCATTTAGTAGCCAGTACTTCTATGTGTATCTGAATTTTGGACTTCCTCGTTGACAGACCACAAAGAGTGAGAGTTGGCAATAACACCTATAAGAGCCTTACATTGAGCACAGGAGGCCCTCAAGGATGCATTCTCAGTCCTCTGCTATTCACTATGCTGACCCATGAGTGCACAGCCAGGTTCAACTCAAATCACATTATCAAATTCGTAGAAGATACTACAGTCATAGGCCTAATCAGCAATGGCGATGAAACAACATACAGGGAGAAGGTGAAGCATCTGATTGACTGGTGTGACAACAATAACCTGGCTCTGAACATAATCAAAACCAAAGAGGTAATTGTAAACTTCAGGAAAAACTGGGTGACACAGCTCAGTTCACAATCAAGGAAGAAACAGTGGAAAGGGTGAAGAGTACCCAATTCCTAGGGGTGTACATCATAGAAGACTTGACATCGTCCATCAATACTTATCACATTGTCAAGAAAGCACAATAAAGACTCCACTTCCTATGCAGGTTGATGAGAGCAAACCTCCCATCTTTGGTGTTCACAAACTTCTATAGAGGCATCATTGAGAGCATCTTGATAAGCAATATCATAGTATGGTATGGAAACTGCAACAACATGGATTGTAAGATCCTCCAAAGGATGATGAAAGTGGCAGGGAGAATAACGAGGTCCATGCTTCCATCTGTACAGCATCTGCACTCTGCATGGTGTCTTGAAACAGCCATAAAAATTGTTAAAGTCCATACCCACCCGGCACAGAGACTGTTCTCCTGCTTGTCTTCAGGCAAGCGGCACAGAAGCATACACTGCAAAATGACTAGATTCAGAAACAACTTCTTTCCTCAGGCCATCAGGCTATTAAACTTGAGTAGCAGGGTAAGCCAACAGGTCAGCTAGTCAGTGGCCACACAGGCTGAAGGCAATATCTTTTTCTTAAAGTGCAATAACTCATTACTAGGTTATTTCACCTGTGCAATAGCTCACAGAATGCTTATTACATTTTGTGAAATAACTTGAAATACAAGTTATATTCTGTGCAAGGGACAAAATGGTCTCATGTCTACCACTGCTTAAAGCATCTAAGTGCAATATCTGTTGTGCAATACTAAGTGCTGCAATAGATAGACATACAAAAATTGTAATTAGGTCATGGTGTCATGTCAATGTTAATGTCATATATACAGTCTGTAGTTTTGTTTTTGTGTCAGTGTTAATGCTATATATATATATATATATATATATATATATATATATATATATATATATATACACACACACACACACACACACACACATATATATATATATATATATATATATATATATATATATATATATGAGTCTGTAGTTCTGTTTTTATATTTATATTGTTATATTTTTTATATATATTTTTGGTTTGCACATTGAGCTCAAAGCAACAAAATGTCATTTAGCCTGTACTTCTGTGTGGGTCGAAACAATAAAGTTTACCTTGACTTTGACTTTGATAGTTCAAAGTAACAGATGTCACATTCTTTTAGTTCCTAGCTCATGTACTTTGATCCTGGTTCTTCAAATGTCTGGCAGACAATATGTTCAACATTTTTGTTACTCTGCTTGTTTGTGACAGCTGAAACTCTACTTTCTGGTATTCCACCGTGCATCATCATAGGTCCTTTATTGTTTTCTTTGTTTAACTCCCTCATTTCTGAGCTTCCTGGCCTGTAGGCATTTATTTATGCATGTGTGTGTATGTGTGTATATATATATATATATATATATATATATATATATATATATATATATATATATATATATATATATATATATATATATATATATAAACTGTATATGACTTGTTTATATAGGAATGTGTTAGTCTGTCAGGAATGTTAAAACTTCCCTTCAATGGGACCTCTCCCAGGCCAATGCATTATTTCTCAGCAAGCATTTCTAAATCTCTGTTGCCAGATCAAACATAATGCTCTTTATTGCACTTGTCAGGCTTGGTAAAGTTCCAACAAATTGTAGAGCCTGCTAGGATGTACCCGAGGTTGGTGTGGTTTAATCATGATGATAAAGTCTGACAGATTAAACAAAGCCAACTGTGAATAAATCCTGATACAACCATAAACAGGAGTGGATTTTTGCTATTATACAATGGCATTATTTAAGAAAGAAATGTCTAACCTTTTTTAAATGTATTTGTAAAAAGGTGCTTCAGTTTTCTTCATTGTCTTCCCTATAATAAATTGCCCAATTCTGGTAGGGGCACTGGTGCCAAGATTGGAAATAAAACTGTGTAGAATCCTGAAGACATGGAACATTCCTACAATGGGGTTAGTCCAGGCTTTGGCGGGAGTTGGACCCCATTGTAGAAGGAAGTAGTAGTCCACAAAAAACGCAAAAACTGACAAGCCAAAACAGAGCCATAAAGATGATAGAGTAGACTATTGAGGATAAGAAAGAAATTATGTGCTGTTGCTATTACGGCGCAGTGGTGCAGCAGTAGTGTTGTCACCTCACAACAAGAGGTTCTCTGGTTTGATTCTCGGCTGGGTTTCCTTCTGTGTGGACTCTGCATGTCCTCCCTGCATGTGGGTTTCCTCTGGGTGCTCTGGTTTCCTTCCACATTACAAAGACATACATCTGGAGCATTTCTCCCTGGGCCTCTGATGAAAATTGTCTTTCTTTCAAGTCGGACTTTCCTGGTTAAATAAATAAATTATGCAAGAAGCCCAGAACTTCCTGATAAAAGATATTCAAAAAGATTATAAGAGAAACTAGAAGAAAGAAAAATACTTGCGCAAAACTGTCAAAGGCTTCAAATGTGAATTAGTGTTCATTAATACAACAGATTCATGAAAAACATTATAGAGACCAAGAAACCTTGGGCTGTTTGATAAAAGAAGTGATTAAGGAAGTGTGGAAATATAAAATAACAAAACCTAACTGCTAAAAGAAAAAATGGACGTGGGAAACAAAGAGGGATCTGATATAGTGCAATATTTAACAGACTATCAATGCAAACCATCAAATCCAACAACTCAGCTGGTGACTCCTTGTTCACCAACTCTGCTGGCAAAATTTGGACTTCCCTTCCTGCTAACATTACCCTGGATACCACCCTATCTCAATTCAATATAGCTCTCAAGGAGTATTTCAAGTCTCAGTGGATATGTCCCTGCTCCAAGCCTGACTAAATCTTTATGCATACTGGTGTATCTATCCTATGTCTTTAAGTGCTACTCAAATATCTTTGTTAAGCCAGTTTAGAAGATTGTTAGACTGTACAAATTTAAATGTACTAGAATAAGTGGTATATATCCATAAATTTAACTACACTGTTAAATGTGTTATATTTGTATTATGTTATGATTACTTCTGTTCGACATGACATTGTAATGATTGTATATGTATACCTTTGGAGCTTTTCTCCTAGGGCCTCCGCTGAAAATGGACATGTATCCTGTTGGACTATCCCGGTCAACAAATGTAAAATAAATAAATTGATGCAAAATAAAAAGCCAAACTAATCTGTACAAAAAAGCAGCTCCAAAGATATTTGAAAATAAATACAGGCAAAGGCACCCAGATATGGAAAATTTCACAACAAAAAAATAAGATCACAAACGGGAAATGAAGAACAAAAGATTAGTAAAGCAGAAGTTAAATGTTAAATAATAGAAGCTGAAGTTATAGAATACCTGAAAAGTAATAGATTTTGTTTAGAAAGTCTAACACAAGTAATGCCATAGCATGATGGAACAATGAGTCCCTAAACAGAACATGCTGGAGGGATAGATTCCTGTCCCAGAGACTTCCCCTGCTCTGTAATAGGCTGCCCATTCATGTCAAGCAAACCTCCTCATTAGCCCTCTTTAAGAGAAATCTTGACAATCGGATGGGTAATAGGAATTTCACCCTGGGAATCACTGCTGTGGCTCTGCTCGACAGGGGCACAAGAAAATAATTTTCTTGGGTGGCAAAAGTCAGGGAACTCATTTGGCTAGGCTTGTATAGGCCCTAGGGCTGATAGCCTAGTACTTACCTATGAACCTATAAGTTTAAAGAAACAGGTGGAGCAGGAGACATCAGAAGAAGAAATTTGGACAAGGGAAAGAAAAAGAGATTTAATATGGTGCAATATTTATGCAAAGGAGAAAGCAAAACTGATCAATAAAAAAAGTGCAACAAAGATATTTGCAGTGAAATACAGGCAAGGGCATCTGAATATGGGCAAATACAAAAAGTAAGAAAAAAGGGAAAAGTAAGAAAAGAGGATGGTAATGGAGAAGTTAAAGAACTAGAAACTGACGTTCTGCATTACCTGCAAAGTGAAAGATTTAGTGTAGAAAATCCAACTCCAGTAACGTCACACAATGACCTTACAAGCCTAGCCAAGTTCTTACCCTTATTTCCATGATCAGCACCTATTGCTCCTGTCCAAGATGGACACAGGTGGAACCCCCAGGGTGAATTTATGGTCAGTCATTCAATCATCCAGATTGCATTTGAAGAGGGCCAATGAGGTGCTCTGTTTGACATGAAGTGGGAGTCTGTTCCAAAGGTGTGGTAACTCTGGGAGACAAGTTTGTCCCGCCAGCATGTTTTATTAATGTCACATACCAGGTTAATGTCTTTAGAGCGAGTAACCCATGTACCATTTGCTTTCGGATATGAAGCATTTCCAATAATGCAGGGTCAGAGATTGCCTTACATGCAAGGCAGAGATCACCTCTGAGTAGTCTGTATGAAACAGAATAAAGTGACAGTGATTTCAGATGATCCCCATAGGACAGATGGTGAAGAACTTGAATTTTCCTTGTGAGGAACTTTTGTGGTGTCTCCAATTGCTGCAGGTGCTTAGAAAGGTACATACCAAAAGGAGCATTGTACTCAATTATTGGCCTGATAAGGGAAGAGTACAGGTAGGTTATAACTTCTTTTATCCTGGAGGCAATGCCCTTATTTATGAGATGAGAAATATAGAATGCCCTTCTTACCACTGTGGAGATATGGTGGTCAATGGTAAGGTTGCTGTCAACCTGCGTTCTCAGTTCTCTGACCACAGAATATGTACTTAAGGTGTTACTATTGATGTGGCATTTAGCAGGAATATCACTCTTACTGAAAGGAATGATAATACATTTTCTTGCATTGAGTTTAAGGCCATGACTTTGGAACCAATCATTTGTTTGTGTAACAAACAAAATGTTGACATCATTTTGAGATTCTATGACCACTCCCTGTTTTTAGTCATCAGCAAACTTTGTCAGCCACAGACCTCTAGTTTCAGCTTGTACTTTGGAGAAATAGATTCCAAACAGCAGAGGTCCCAGGACTGATCCCTGTTGAACACCACTAGTTACAGGTCTGCTGTTGGAGGTGGATTCCCCTATTTTGAATATATGGGTTTATCAGTGAGCCAGTTAGTGACCCATCTAATGATATAATGGGTTGATGCCTAGCTGGCTGAGATTGTCAGTGATGTCTGAGTGGGGATAAGGTCAAATGTAGGCTGTATGCACAGACTTCCCCTCATCCAGGGTCTTGTTGACTGTCTCATAGAAGCCCACCAGGTTTAACAGGCATGATCTCCCTTTGATAAATCTAAATTGAGTAGGGTCAACATTACCTATATCTTTGTTGATAAGGTCCATGATGATAGCTCCATGGCTTTGCAGATAAGGCTAGTCAGGTTAATAGGTCTATATTTCCCGGGGTCAGTGGAAGCACCACCTTTGTGCAAGGGAATACTAGTGGCCATTTTCCATTCAGCTGGTGCTTAGACTATGATTGAAAAAAGTACCCAATGTTGTTGCTAATTCATGTTGAAATCCCATGCAGGACACAGTCTGGGATGTTATCAGATCCCATAGATGCTGTGTTTTTGGCCTTAGAGACAGCATGTATAATCTGCTCTTTAGAGATACATGGTAGGGAACAGGTGGTAGGGATGTGATGGGGTATGTGTGGCGGGAACAGGGGAGTGAAGTTTTCACAGAACCTGTCAGCCAACAGGTTAGCTATCTCCACAAGCTCAGTATATGTGGTATCATTAACTACGTTCTACACAAATCTGGGCCTTTCCTTTTAGGTTACAGATGTAACTATAAAATGCCTTGTGGTTGTCCTTTGTTGAGGAAACTAATTTAGACTCATAGTTTGCTTTGGTAGGCTTCACAACAAGTCTTATTTGCTTGTTTAAGCTGTGGAGGGAGTGTTTCCAGTTTAGGAGGGCTCCCTCATTTTTACTCTTAGACAGCAATTTCTTCCTCTTATTGTAAAGCCTGTTAATAGCAGTTGTTCTTCAGGCAGGTTTGCTCTTCCATGAAGAGCTTGTTTTGGTCCAATCAGGTTTGGCCAAGTCAGTGCAGTTATACAGGTGTTTGTATAAAGCATTGGTGTAGGGCTCTGCATAGTTGTCAGTTCCATCTGAGAGAGGAGGTGCAGTGCAGCTATTAACATCATCCTGTAAGAGGTTGTAATCTGCTTTGGTGAATTTTTTTTAGTTTAGTTGTTACTGGGGTGGGGGGGGTAGGTGTGATATTTACTTTGAATGAGACCAGTTTGTGGGCTGATCTCACTAGGGAGAACTTCACAGTGGGGTTCGTACAGTGGTCTCAAATATTGGTGAGCACCAGATCCAGGATGTTGGCACCCCTTGTGGGGGTGTCAACCAACTGCCATGGTGTTTGGATGTATCTTGATAGACTCAAGTAGATCCAAATAGGCAGAGTGGGTGACCTGATTCATGGAGGGGGTCCTATAGCTGGCAATGACTTGAATAGGTGTCCTACCAACAGTTACTTGCACCTGAAGTGTTCTAGGGAATCATACTGTTTAACCAATCTGGAGGTGTCTTTATCTTTAATGAATATTGATACACCGCCAATTTTAGTTTTCACACATTCAGTTTGAGGTCTGAACATACAGGGGTCCAGGGAAGTAAATATTGTGGGAAGAAATATCCAGGGAATTGTTATGGCTAGGCCTGTATAGGCCCTAGGGCTGATAGCCTAATACCAACCTATGAACCTATGAACCTATATGGAAGGAGGTGTAACCCAGTATAGCTGGGGTGCTCTTCACAGCCTTAAATGAGGTCTCCATGACTGCACAAATGTCTGCATTTTCCAGGTTTAGGACAGCTTCCAGTGAGTACAGTTTCATGTTGAGACTCCTAGCGCTTAGCAGCATAACCTTGAGGTTGTTTTAGATGTAATTTTTACATTGGAGCTTTTATTCTTGAGACACTGCCAAAAAAAGGCACTATGGGGGTGGCAAGAGTCTTAGCCAGTAGCTGAAAACCCAGGGTTGACAGATGAAGACCATTTCTGGCAAAGCATTGAGGTCTGTCGATCATGTCGTCCCAGGCTGATAGATAGTGAATCCCCTTAGAATGACACCAGAAGCTAAGCCAATTATTGAAGTAAATAATTTTCTGTTTGTATTGAGGCATCATCCTTAGTGAAGGTAAAATGCTGCTTAAGGCTAGAGACATACCTGCTAGAGACACATAGTCCCGACAGCTCAGTCATGTCTTTCTTCATATAGCCCAGAGAGGTGCATCTCAAGTCTTTCACACTAACATGGACTATGACAGAGTTAGAACAGTATCTGTTGTTAAGAGACTTGAGTGCATGTGTGATATGGCTTATCCTGACACCTGACAGACAGCCTTTTCCTTATCCAGCCTGGTGAGAGGGACATCAGTGTGTCTCATGATGGAATCACCTATGACGAATATGCTTGATTTTGTGTTTTGCCTTAAGGGTTTGACTGGTGAGACACTGGTGTGTGGGTTATTATGTGTAATGTGTTCTGCAGAGGAAGTATTATGTGTAGTGTGCTTGTGTTTGTGTTTCGGAGGTCTCTGGTGTTTATATATGTTTCTGGTGAGGACATCCACATATGTTGGTATGTGTGTTGTGGAATTGGGTGGAGTAGGAGGTGAGGTGTGCATCCAGGCAACCCGCTCATTGTCATATGTACTGACTGATGTGTGAGAGAGCATGGATTTGAGATTCTTAATATAGTTGCATCTCTCACATATTGTGTTTATATGGACTAGGAGTAGAGGGTTGTCGGTGAACATGAGACAGTTGCTACACTGCCTCAGGATGCTCATGTTGACCAAGCTGGTTGGGGAAACTGTAGGAAATTGTCTGTCTATAGTGATAGGTAAATTTATATGATCAGGAAAAGAGGTCACACTTAGGAGTAGCTAGTGGGTGAGAGGTTTGTTTGTACCTCTGAGGCTAGGCTTAATGTTCCACCTGACAGCAAAGCAGGGCAGTGAGAAACCTCTGGAGGACCACAAGCAAAATGCTAAGGGAAAATTTAACAAACAAAATGTTTGCATCTTTAACCACCAACAGTAAACTCCACTATGTGGCAATGCACAATGGAGCGCTACATGCAAACAAGTGCAAACTCGGGGCTTAAATTAAACAAGAAAATACCCTTTTTAACTTAGAATAGCCAATAAGAATGCTCTCTCTGAGCTTTAGTCCAGTCACTCTCAATTAGATGGGACCAAGACATGCACCCTCCTCACACAAGGGTGACTTGAAGTTGATGCTCAGACATTACAAAACAGACCCAGAAATAGCAAACTTGGAACTGGCCAGTACTACAACTGAACTAGTACAGTGTACAGTAAAATGCGACCAAAAATAGTTCAGATAATTCAGACAGTGGAATGCAAATACAAATTAAAAGTGCAGTATTAGAGCAAAAACAGGCATTTATAGTTAGTTGGAAGCAACGGGTGCCTCGGATATTTCAGTATCTCAGTGAAGAGCTGGTTTTAGTGCTCAATTGATACCAAATAGTCTAGATTCAGTGAGTCTGATTCTAGCCTCTGCTATAAAATGCAGAAGTACTGGAAATTCAAAGTGCATAAAATCACAGTCACCACAGCAGAAGTCAGTTTAAAGAATGAAGCAATTCACCAGCAATAGAATGATCTAGGCCATACTCTCCCACCACAAGAGTATAGACTGAAAACCTTCCTAATGTAAAACAACTGGTTTTAGACCACAGTTGCTTAAGCCAGAACTAATACACTTCAGAATAATAGACACAATAGGCCTACAACAGGCAGTTTCCAGCCAGAAGGGTTTAGCCTATCCTCTCCTGCCATGAGAGTTTAGACCACAAATCCTCCTAATGTAAAGTAAGTGGTTTGGAGCCCAAGTGCTTACACCAGAATAAATACACTTAGAATAGCAGGCACAATAAGCCTTCACCAGCAATTCCCAGCTTAGAAGGGTGTAGGCTATACTCTGCTACCACAAGAGCCCAGACCACAACCTTCCAGTGTAAAGTAACTGGTTTGTAGCCTGAGTACTAAAACCAGAACTAAGACACTTACAGAACAACAGACATAATGAGCCTTCAAACAGCAATTCCCAGCTTAGAAGTGAGTAGGTTATACTCTCCTGCCACAAGAGTCTAGACCACAAATATTCCTAATGTAAAACAACTGGTTTGAAACCCAAGTGCTTAAAATGGAACAAAGACACTTAGAGCATTAAGCACAATAGGCAATCACCCAGAATTTTCCATCTCAGAAGGACAGAGGCTACCCTCTCCTCCCACAAGAGTGCAGACCACAAACCTTCTTAATGTAAAATAACTGGCCTGAAGCCCAAGTCCTTTAACCAAACTAAGACACTTAGTGTAACAATTACAATTGAATCAGACTACTAACAAGCAGCAATAAATACAGCAGAATAAATGCAATTGAACACTATAAGAACAAGTAGTAAAAGCAAAGTAAAGTAATAACATGGGAAGATACACAAAAACAGTAAAAGCAGCTGAATAAAGTTTTTTTTAGTTCAGTAGGAATGGAGGAAACAGAAGATAATTCAAGTCTAAGAAACTAAGGGGGTGGGCCTTCTCAAATTATAGGTTAGTACTAAGCTAGCTGCACTTGCGAGCCGTTTTCAGCTTAGTCAATTATCCCTTGTGAGACTCAAACCCTGCACCTTGTGTTTGTAAGGCAAACACCTTAACCATTAGGCCACCATCTCACTATATACAATAGAATGACCTGATGCAATGTGACTGGGAGGAGTGTCCAATATCAAATTTATAGTAGAGGCGGGCAACTCAAAAGCCATCACGTTTTAAAAACACAACATCAATTGGGTGGGAGGGTGAGAGAAAAAATGGAGACTAAAACAGAACACAAGTAAAGACAAGTAAAGAAACATTGGAACTTAATTCTGAAATATGTTCACAAAACACAAAATACACCAGTATTGTAGAATTCTCTTAACAACTACAAGCTAAGAGCAGTGCAGGATTGTTACATTTCACTGAAACAGTTAGAGCAATATATACATATAATATATATATATCTATATATATATCTATATATATATATATATATATATATATATATATATATATATATATATATACTTATATCAGTGTTGCATTTCCAAATGCTTTTAGAAGCAGGCATTCTTGTAGCCAGCCATAGGTGAAGGCACAATAGAGCAGAAACTTACAGAATTCATTTCTTTATACCACCAAGATGAAAGGTTTTTCTAAAGTTAAACCCTCAGGGCAGTCAGATAGAAACACAAAGAGCTATTGACCAATATTTAACACTTAGATAATAATGAAGACTGAAACAGAACACAAGTAAAGACGAGTAAAGAAACCTTGGAACTTAAGCCTGAGATATGTTCACAAAACACAAAAAAACACCACTATTGTAGAATTATGTTAACTACAACCTAAGAGTAGCACATGATTGTTAAATATCACTGAAGCAGTTTCCAAATGAAGATACCCTAAAGCCTTCAGTAGGAACAAGTACAAAAGTTTAGTTGGAGTTGCACAGTCAGGGAAGGATCAGGAAATGGTGGCAGCTCTGATGCAGTCAACGTTGTGTAATGATAGGTCAGTGAGTTCCGATATGAAAGAGCAATGGATGACTCAGGATGAAACTGTCACATGATGCAGCTAAAGAGAATATGTCATAGGCAGATTTTCTGGAACTTTCTGTAGAATGCCTTCAGGAAACATAGAATAAAATTATACCCTCAGCTTAGAAGAAAATGATCTAAGGGAAGAGTTGCTTGATTTAATATCGATGGTTGGATAAAATAAATGGATTACAGAAAGTCAGAAAGACCCAAAACATTAGAAGTTTGATAAAACAAATGAACACAGTCATAAAGACTATTAAGAGAAATGTATGTGATATGACATAAATAGATAGGGTATATTACTGTGTAGCTAAGTTAATGACAGATAAAATCTTACCACAAAAATACAGGACAGTAAGGGAAAGGAAGGGGAGAAATCAAATGCCATCATGAAAGTATCAAATACAGAAAATTATAAAGCAATTAAGACAAGAAGTATCACTGTTAGAAGACTATAGATGAGGAAACAGATAAACAAAAATACTTAGAAATATACATGTGATAAAAGCAATGCACAGTATTAGAACAGGCCAGGATCTATTATACACTACTTCAAATAAAAAAACTAAAGATATCAGCACATACAGAAAACTTAGAAGATATAAAGATAAATGCAAATGAAAAGTAAAAAATAAACAATTCATTGATGACCCAAAAAAGTTTTGTAGAGAATTGGGAAACAAAGCAAAATGAATAGAGACACCACCAAAAAAGGAAGAAGTAGACATGTTTTAGAGAAATATTTAAGACAACCCTGTGGAATATAACAAATATGCTGAATGGATAGAAGACGTAAAAGAAACAGTAAGAAATTCAAATGTACAGATATGAAATGGGATAAAGTAACAGACAGAGAAACTGAAACAAAATTAAGGAATGCTTTTAACTGAAAAACTCGAGAACCAGATACAGTACCTGACTTCTGGCTAAAAGTATTAACATCTTTACATGAAGATTTAGCCCTGAGTAAAAGCTACTTATATGTGTATAGAGAACAGACAACAGACTGGTTAACAGCAGGTAAAATTATACTCTTCCTTAAGAGTGAACCTGCAAGCTATCCTAAAAAACTATGGACCAATAACTTGCTTTCTGATGATGTACAAATTATACCCTGGAATTGATGCTGACAGAGTTTATAGTTATTTAGAAGAAAACTCAATCACGGCAGTAGAATAAAAGGGTAACAAAAGAAAGTCATAAGGAACAAAGGATAATTTGTTGTTAAATAAAGTCATAATGGGAAATTGTAGAAAGGGTAAGAATCTAAGTATGGTATGGATAGACTACAAAAAACATTTGACAGCATCCCACATTCATGGGTAAAGGAGTGCTTACAGATGTATGATACACTCTACATTGATCAATTATATTACAGTGACCTTAAAACAGTGGCAAAATACTTTGCATCTAAGCCATGATAAAAGAAAAATTATTATCACAGGAATAAAAATTCAAAGAGGGATATTCCTGGGGACTCTTTGTCACATTTGTTCTTTTGTCTTGTCTTTATTTTATTAAGCTGTCTACTTAACAGATTAGGTCATGATTACAATTTGACTCCCAGACAAGAACAGAGTATAAAGATTTCTCATCTTCTTTTTGTGGATTATTTAAATCTGTAAAGTTCATCAGGTGAGGAGCTGAAAACACAATTGAAGTGGTCAAAACTTTCTCAGATGATATAAGAATGTCATTTTGTCTTGATAAATGTGTAAAAACAACATTTAAAGCAGGAAACTGCAGCATAGAGAAAACATCAGTGTGGGGCAGGAATGTGATATAAAGAAGGAAACTGAGCAGCGGCGACTGTGTAAATATTTGGCAACTGATAAAGGATCAACAGTAAAACATGAACAGATGTGAATAGACCTCAGTAAGGAATATTTTAAAAGACTAAAATTAATAATGAAAACAGTCCTGACATCTAAGAACAAAGTCCAAGCAATAAATCAATTTGCTCTTCCTGTTTTAACTTACAGTTTTGGGGTGATTGACTGTCCCCCAAAAGGTACTGGATCAGTTGGACAGGAAAACAAGAAAAATACTTCATTCCTCAAATGATATATAAAAATCAGTGTGTATCAAGATTATATATTCCTCATTCTGAAGGAGGTATGATCCTTCCTGAAACTGATTATATATATTAATCTGGACTGTATACATATCTGCTAACCTCACAAGAGCCAAACGTAGTGAAAGTTTTGAAAGATGAAGAGAACAAATCTAAGATGACATCCCTGCTTAGTTTAGCAGGAGCATATCAGTGTTAAATGGGAATGGAAACCAAACCAGAAGTAGACAAAAGTCATGCAGTGAATGAATGTGCCAAAAAACAAAAGATGATATATAAGGAGAGGGATAAGGTAAGAAGGCAAGAGATGTGGAAAAGGTATGAATATACTTGCAACTACAGAACACTCCTGGAAAAAAAACTCATGTCAATCAGGATCTGACACAGGAATTGTTAAGGAGAGGTAACTTTAAAACAAAAGATGAAAGGTTAATATTGGCATTCCAAGACAGTGGACTGCATACACATTGCTTTACAAAGTCCATTGAACATGTGGGAGAAACAGACAAATGCAGTTCTTTAAAACAGAACTGGAAATTGTCACACTTCTTGTTACTGGGTCTGACACACTAATGGCAGAGGGCATGTATACTGAAAGGCATACTAATGTGGCAAGACTGTTGCACTGGGGACTGTGAAAACATTACAATAATGAAGTAGCTGAGAAGCATTGGAAGTATGAACCACAAAGAATTAAGAAAACAATGAAGTTTATATCACATAGGATCACCAGTTACCAACAGTTCAAAAATTAGATATGAGAAAACCAAATATAGTAGTCCACAAAAGAAGATAAAATTAGCATTGATCATTGAAATTGCTACACCCAGTTATTATTGACTTATGTACATAGAGACACAAAGTCATAAAATACCAGGAATTGCAGGCAGAAATTAGGGCAATGTGGAAGAAGACTACCCAGACAGTTCCAATAGTAATAGGAGCAATGAGTCTTGTAAGAAAGAATTTACAATGTTACTAATACATTTAACTCCATATGAAGTGCAGAAGGCGTCAGTTCTGGGCACGTTGTGGTGCTGAGAAGAGCAGTTTTGATTAACATCAAAGACTGAAACAATACTCATTTCATGAATTTTAATCATAGTTTGACTATGGCTTTGCAGATGAGGTTTGCAAGACTAATAATTAATAATAATTTGAAATTTCTTTTGGCTGCACAAGCTGTAGCTGTGTTTGCTGGTAAAAGACTCAAATCATCATCATACAAGACCAGATTGTAAACACATTATTAGAAAGTACTTATGCAGAATAATGTCAGACATAAAACGACTAATATACATTTTAACTGTGGCACCTGTATTGGTATTAGAACCCCAGAAGATATGGAGAAATTAAAACGAATGTACTGTGCATGCTTATGTGACTTAAGTTCCCACACTTGATCAATACATCAGTACAGAGAAGCGAAGAAGAGAACACAATCTCTGTTACTGTTTTTTTAAACTATTAAAAAATAGAGATTTATGTGGGGCAGCACAAACATACAGGGATAATCAGGTAGGTCACACTATATCAGTACAGGAAAAGTGATGGAGAAAACATAATTTCTGTTACAATTTTTTTAACTATTAAAAAATAGATTTTTTTGTGGGACAGTATAAATAGGTTTCTCCTTACTTTTGCAGAACATACCTGATTTTTCTTATATTTTGCTGCATCTCTAAGCATATGCCACTAGAAATCCTGGCCACTCAATGGTACCTCAGTGTCCAGACTTTTTTTCTATTTGTATATGCTCGGGCATACTGGTTGGGCTATTCAGAGTGTTTGATTTAGAATACTAATGAGTATTTATTGCAGTTTTGATAGGAACTATTATAAATAGGGCATTTGGGTGTCCTCTTTAAAGTTCTCAGAGTCAAGGAATGGTATACATTTTGTGACAATAATGCAGTTAAGACAAAACTAGATATTATTGTTCCTTTTGTAGATTTTTTTAAATTTCTCATCTAATGCATGTGTAGAGCAGCTTCTTAACTATTTAAAAGATAGCAAAGACCAGTTACTTTTGATTTGTGAAAGAAGTATTAAGATTATTGTTTTGTTAAAGCAGTGAAATTTATAAAAGTTTTAAATATTTGGACAACAGATTGGACAAGGATCTATAGAACAAATGTAAACTCTTCTAATGTTTAGTTATTCAGCCCTAGTTAGCATCCTAAGCATGTCTTTAAGCTATACTCATAACAGAAGTGAACATAATTTTAGGTTAATGACAAATGAGTGTAATTTTATTGTGAAACTGGATATAGTTAGAGGTCAGAATTCTAATGAAGTTCTGCAGTTAATAAAACTGAGATGAAAGTGCTAATTTAAGGTCTATTTATTGGTTCTTTATCACCTTGTTCGTTTGTCACAGGTTTTGGATTTCAGATTATAAGAAATTACTTATGGAATTATGTAGAATAATATCAGAATTAAAATGACTAATATAAATCTTAACTGTGGCACCTGTGTTGGTATTAAACAAATGTATTCAGGCACCTCACAACCTTGCATAGTTATACATTTATGCAAAATGCCCTTAACAAATCAAGGTTGCTTTATCTAGCAACTTGTGAATTAATCATATTTAGCTTTTGTTTCAGGTACAGAAGCACTAAAACAATTTAAAGTAAAAGTTGTGGAACATTTAAGAAAAATAAGAAGGAAGGTTACATACAATGCTATCTCTAAATTTTATATTAGCAGAAGCCAAATGGAACCCATATTTTCACATTTCAGGATTTATTTATTTATTTATTCATTTATTATTTAATTCATTTACTCATTAACTGTTTGTTAACCAGGTTAATAGGTTGGTACAAGACCTTGTTCAGCCACAACCTGGGCACAGTGGTATAAAGAAAACAATGAATACAATACATTCATCTACGAAGGTAAAAGCGGCAGAAAATATGCATTCGTAGGCAAAAAATATATATCTACACCAGTACAATATAAATGATAAAACGCAAAGAGTATGTTGAATGATTTGAGTTAGAAGAAACTTTGTATTATACATACAGATATTTTAATCAAAGTTAAGAGACAAATGAGGCATGTTATACTAAAGTGTGTCTAGTTACATTGAACTATGTACATATTTACAAACAGGTACAAGACTGTGGTTGAATGGTTGGTTGACTGATTCATGAGAGATGAACAATGGAGAGGTATATTGCTTATCCACTGTCCCCAAAACATTTGCAATCACCCTCATTGAGAAAAATTTCAGAAAGTGCTTGCTTGAACCCTGCAAGAGCAGCCTCATAATTCACCTCAAAAGGAACTGTATTCCAAAGGGAAGGGTTCACTTTTGGAGGTACTTTATCCCACGAAAAGGCCCTCATTCACCTTGAACACATTCATATATGTGGAGCTACAGTGACAGTTTCAAAGCAATGAATGTACTTCCTGTATTCCTGGGTTTAGTATCTCTCATGTCTTCAGATCTACTGCAGATTTTAGGTAATTGCAGAGAATTGTCAATATTTGTCAAGCTTATTATCACCCCATGACTAATTCCTTTTGACTCCAAATTTCAAATCGTAGATGTCTAAATCACACTAAACAAGCTTTTTTACTACTAAGTAGGTAACTATAGTATTCCTCCTGTGCCCCCCCCCGACTACAGTAGCTGTTTTAATGGTGTACCTGAAATCTCCATGAATTCCAATAACTTTTGATTGGAAGACTTGAATTATCCATCAACAAACTGGTAGACCTGTATCACCAATGGTTGTTGTATGCAGTGCTCTCTTAACATTATAAATGCTAGGTCTCATGTCCAAATAGTTAACATTCAGTTAAGTGTCCAAGCACCCTTGAGCTGGTCCTTCCATGATTTCATATGTACTATCTTCCCTCATAAAATCAAGACATAAATTAGTGATCATTTCCTTTAAAACTGGTAGTGCATCCCATGCAAATACAGCAGAATTTCCATGCTATTCAAAAGTAAACCTTCTTCAAAGAATTTGATGGACTTAAATAAATTATACTGTAATCCGTCATTAAAATATCACATTGGCAAAGCAGTCATCTGTGCCTCTGAATTCTACACACACAATTAATACGTTAAATTAATAAGGCAGTCCATATCCACACCAGTTATAATAAGAAAATTAAAAACAGCCCCTGTGGTGCAATACCTGTATAAATAAACTATATAACAAGAGAAAAAAACTGCTAAATGCTTATAACAGGTCTCATTCTACCTACCTTTAGAGTACACTTAAGCAAACTAGCAAACAGCCTAACAGTATACATAGGAAGCTTAAATCTTAATATTGTCTAAAACTCTACCTTGAAATCTTTAACTGTGTCAGGAAATTGAAAACTATCACCCAGCAACGTCATGAGCTAGTCCACAATAATACTGCCCACTCTGTCCCAAAGGAAATAGCAAATATCTTAGCTGACACATTTAATCCAAATTTTGCTTTGCCAACAGTTTCAATCATTTCACATATTTCACAGTTCCAGCCACACCCTAGAATTACTGTGGAACAAGTCTTTTGAGCCCTCTCAAAAGCTAAGACCCACCTCATCTTTGGGCCCTGAGAGGATACCACTTTGCCTAATTATCAATACAAAATATAGCCTACCTGAACAACTGCCCTAACCTTTTTAATCTAAGCCTCTCCACTGGCTACATTCTTGAAGAATGGAAAACAGCAATTGTAATGCCATTAAACAAGGGTAGCCCAGCCATGGACCCTAGTAATTATATGTCTATGAGTCACACTTGCATCACATTTAAAGCTATGGATAGTATTCTCTCAAGCCTCGCTAATCTCAAGATTGAAAGTACTTTATCCCTGGACCCTTATAAGTTCAGCTTTGTCAAAGGCAAGTTCTGTCTCTTTAACCAAGTTAGTTTATTTGAAAAAGTCTCTGAAATGGTGTACAGTGGTTGTATAGTACATGCAGCATATCTGGACCTGGCCAGCACCTTCAATACTATTCCCCATATTGACATAATTGACAGACAATTTAAATCCATGTTATGCAGCAGATAGCTTGGTAGATGTCTGACAGAACCTATGTGGTTAGAGTCACATGTGCCACTTCTGAAAGCCAAAAGAATGACTAGTGGTATACCACAGGTTTGAGTGTTGGGCCCTTTCCTAAATGGCATCTATTTCTCAGACCTCTAGTCCAGCACTCTTGGTTTATGGATACTTACATTTTTGGCTGTCTGTAAACTGAGTGTTGCTATTTATTCCTCCATTGATTCATAGCTACTCTATCATGATTCATTTTGGTAAAAGGAATATTTCACATCAAACAATATAGGTATCGCATCATTACAGTTTGGCACTGTTATAAGGTATCTAGGCATTCTTGTTGATAATTCCACATCTGTTGACCATCATATCTCCACATTACTTCAGAAAGCCTTCTATCTGGCCCTTTTTTTTCCAAAGGCATCTCTTCTATATTCAAAGATTTCTCAAATTCCCTTTACTCATCTCATAATTAACCCATTATTGAACATAATGCCTGTTTTGACATGTCATTGTCTAAACATATCACTCTATTTGAGAAGCCACAGAGAGCAATAGCCTCAAAACCCTCAGGTATGCAGACAGACAAACAGCCATCTTGTTTTCTTATACACTACAAGATGGGAAGCTGTGTCTCTCCTTTTGAGCCTTGAAATTTTTGACCTACCTTGACCACCTGTACATTTGCAAATCAAATGGGTCTTTAAATGCCTGCTTAAAGGAACTAAATCTTCATCAGCAGATCTGACACATTGGTATGATAAATACATATCCAATTGTATCCCCTCTAAAAAGAAACTTTCACAACAAGGCTCCACCCTCAATCCTCTTCTTCCTTCTCTTTTTACCAATCAGCTCCACTCGGCTTCACCCTAGGCCTCAGTAGTTCAGTACCATCATGACACTACCCTGATTTGCTCAGCTTCCTTCTTCAAAGACCTCCATACCATTATTCAAGATTTCTTCTTATCCTCTGAATCCTGGTTCACTAGCTGCCAACTTATCCTAAATCCCAACAAAACAAAACTACTTCTTCCCCACCCAAACAGATACACCACCCCATCAACAATCTTCAGTATCTACTCTAAAAATAAAACTATTATCACCCTGACAAACAATACCAAATCACTTGGAGTGGAAATTGACAATAACCTAAAATGTGATATTCACATTGCCTAATCCATTAAAAGGTTCACAAAAAACTAGGTCTCCTATATAGAAACAACAGATTTCTGACAAATAACACAAAAGCCACCATTGCTAGAATACACCTCCTCTCAACTCTCCTGTACACCTCCCCAATCGTAACCAACCTCCACAAGACAGATCTAGCCCAACTGGAAGCCTGTTACAATAAAATTTCCAAGTTTGCCAGTAATGCCTCATACAATTCACATCACTGCTCATCACTTAAGCAGCTCAAGTGGCACGAATTCCCTCAACTTCTTCTCCTTAATCAACTTACCTTCACCCACAAAATACTTTATCAGTCAGAAATAAACACTGCACTCAAAGATCTCATTCAGCCATATTTCTCCTCAAGACCCCTTCCCTCCAGCAACAAACTACTTCTACACACCACCAAAGCTAACAATTCAGCAGGTGAATCACTTTTTTTCCAACTACATCTCCAAACACTGGAATAATCTATAAAAACACCTTGCTCTGCACCTGCAACTCCCCTGGATAACCTATTCCTCCTTTCTACTCTATTATCATTACTCTTACTCTACTAGCATGATCTACCACTAACGGTAGTTTCACTTTAACTGTATGTAATCATTTGGATATATCCACTAAATGTAAACAACCATGTTTTATGTAAATTACCGTTGCTCTACTTATTGTGTCTAAAACCACTATGTTGTATGTATTTGCTTCTCATTTGGCTGTATTTGTTTCTCTGTTGTATGTATTTGTTACTCTTGGAGCTTTTCTCCCTGGGCATCTGCTGAAAAAGGACTTGTGTCCAGTCAGATTTTTCCAGTAAACAAATGTAAAATAAATAAATAAATAATAAATAACATATCATGCAGAGTAGCTCCCTTACACCTTCAAGGTAAACCTACATAATTGGACAGATAGCCTCAAATTCTCCTTTGGTCTGTCTTGGTATTGCCACCCTGAAGCTGGAGAATGCTACAGAATATGGTTTATTGACTAAGACTATAGTGGTCTGTAGACCAATTGCCTAGTATGTTGCGATGAACCTAAAAGGGAGATGACTGGTAGCTGCTGTTGCTTGAAGATAATAAATTCCTGAGTTGATTTCAGTGAAGCCTTGATTTTAAAATGAAACCATTTTAGCAATTATAATTAATAAGAAATGAGTTGCTTATAGAATGTTTGCAGGGGAATTTGTCCTTTCCAAGTGCTGCTCAGAACAAGTACTGCTAGCACACAAGTTTTGCTCTCGAGGTGTTGTCATCCATGTCGTGAACACACAATAAGTAGGTTATGATCAGTGATCTGCTCATAATCCTTTGTCATTTATTGCTGTAGCATCTTGTTAAACACAGCTGAAGATAAAAGCAAATAACAGGAATAGGGGTTTAATAATCAGGCTTGTATAAATTAACAAAAATCTGTAGGAGAAGGGGTACATGAATAATGTTGATGCAACATGATAAAAGATAGTGGTACCTTGAGAATGGAAAGCTTAAAGTAATGAAGTATGATAAAGCAGGCAGTTATTATGCTAGATTAATAACAGAGAGTGCATTTTTTTACTACAAATAATTCAAAACTGAACTCTGACAACCAGCTAAATAGAACCTGGGCAGTAATTATCATTGTGATGCCAGGAACTTGTATTCAAAAAGTAAACCAACCATCAGAAACCAGGCACAGAAAGCTAGAGCTTGGAACCAATTACCTTTTAGAGAAAGCAGCAGTATTTCCCTCTAGTGGTGGCTGGAGTGAGCAGCTCACTTTAGGGATATGCAAGTGTCGCTTTTTTCTCACAAACTGTTAAGAGTCCCTAGACAGACACATAATAATCAACACATTGTCCACCACTTATTATTATCGTATGGCCAGCAACTTCAGGGTTTCCTCTCATATAGAAGCATTTAACATCTTTTCAGCCCCATCAAGATGAGTAACATAGACCAGGCATAGTACTTCCTCCACTGTCTGTGATAGCCCACTGATACCTACTATAGCCTCAAGAAAAATAAAGAGGAAGAATTATTGCCATACTGAGTGATAGTGGAGCAGATATGCAAAAGTGTGGCCTGGAGACTGGCAAGAGTGTATAAGGGTGCATATAAAAACAACAATACGAAATAGTACTAGAAGTCCAGTTCCATTTTGTTCTAGAACTTCTCTTGCCATTAGAAAATTCTAATTACATCACTATAATTGCACTATACATGAGAAAGTATTTTAAAGTTTAAAAGATCAAGAATATAAAAAATCAAGAATGGGAGATGCTAATGTACTCCTGACAGTTTTTCCTAATCCTTTTTGATTACACTACAGTCAACCACACTAACATTAAAAATATCAAGATAATGATTCTGAAATCCTGTGTCCTACTCTTTAGTTGTTTAATTATGTATATAGCCAGATTATCGCATGGAAAACAACGTGATATTCTATAATGAATTCTTCAGAAACCTGTTCATTAGATGGGCTACTACAGTATCCACTTGAAAAGATTTTTTCCTTTGCAGGAACTATATAAATTACTTGAAAAGATTTTTTCCTTTGCAGGAACTATATAAATTCACAAAAATGATATTTTGATTACACATTTTCTGGAATATTTTTTTTAATGTCATAACCGATCAAATTATCAGTGATGTAGTGTTTCAGCCAATTATAAAATGGCATTTTCATTATGGTTTATTTTTATTTATTTATTTTTTTATTTTACAGTGACTGCATAAATGATATAAGAAAGAAAGTCGGCTTTTTCTTAACCTTTAAAATGAAAGAAAAACTGCATTACAGAGACTCGTAAATGGTTCATTTGTCATATATAATGGCATGTATTTGTGTCAGAACTGGTAAATACTTTTGACAGACAAGTGATTTAAATGATATGGGCCCCTAAAATGGTATAATTTTTCCTAAGCAGAAATGCCCGAAAGTAATAGGGCATCCAATTTGCTGGAACTGATTTCTACAGATTAATGGCCTGTCACTGTTTTGTTTACTGCTTTTAACTGCTTTGCCTGTTGGCATTACTCTGTAAAATATTAATTTCTATTAATGTTTCAAAAAAAAACAAACAAAAAGAAAATGTTTGGACAGATGTCCTGGAACAACAACAAAAACAATAAGCCTGAGGCAGGACGTGATGCTCAGAAATATGCATTCCTGGTTTTGCCTGGGATGTCGGTGCCAAAGCATGCATAAGGCTGCATGGTGTGTAGCATTTTGTCATCTATGCTCAGAAAGAGCGTTCCATAGCCATGATTTATTATTCTATTACTCTGCTTGTAATGAAGATGTTGTCAACTGAATGTAATTTAAAATACTTCACTTCAAAAGGAAGTGCAGGGAATTTTCCCCCTTTAAATCAGACTGAAGGCACATATTTTATCCAAATGGCTTTACTTTAGACAAAGCCTGTGCTGTTTTGCCTGCTCTTTGTGTTTTATTAAGATATCTTTTATTGAGATAGATGTCACAAGGCAGACATCTGTCATTAAAAGCACTTTGCCACCTTATGTAAGTCAAAAGTAGACTTTTTGGAAATATTGTAGAAATTATGAATTCCTGTATATTTAAAATAAACTTTACGCCTTACTTTGTAATGTCTTATTTTAATAGTTATATTAATAAAAACCTGACATACTGCATTAAGTCTTTGCCGGTAATATTTTCCATGTGACTTATTATTCAAAATTTAGTTTGTCAAATAGAATGACTAGTGAAAAAAAATCAATATACAAATTGGACTCAGCCTTTCTTAAATTATTATTCGTACCTTTGCTTTATTTTCCTGACTCCCTGCTATGCTAGCACCCCATGGAAGTGACTCGTTTTATCCAGCCATGCTTGTGCGTCACAGCTTACTATTATAGTGATGTAAAGAACAGCCACCATCCTCCATAGAGTTTAGTAGGCAAGGGATGGAAACAGAATTTGATTGTCAGGCATTTTGTCTTTTGTCACATATGCACGCGTGCACGCACACATGCACACACACACACACACACACACACACACACGCACACGCACACACACACACACACACACACACACACACACACACACACACACACACACACACACACACACACACACACACACCTGCAGACAATTTAGACATCACAAATCTAATTCTTCAAGGTCACCTGCCTGGCAGTGATGGATGGAGTGTCCTGTTTTACCCTGAAACACCAACAGAAATGGTATATGATTTTCGACATAAAGGAATGCCTTAGTCTTTCAGAGTCTCTTTTGGTATACCTAGTCTGGAGAGCAATAATGCAAGTTCCTCCACAATAACTCTGCAGTTGGCCTTCCTAGGAGGACTGGCGTTTAAGATTTTGACAGTATAATCTAATGATCCCAGGATGAATTGAAACTCATTGCTGAACCTGACTAAGGGTCCATCAATGCCTGTAGCAATCCTTTAAAATGGAACCTCAATTATTGTCATTAGTATAAAGGTGTTCTTAAGCAAGGATTAGGGTCATTTTCCGAATAAGAAATTCTCATCTTCATTTAGAACACCTTGCCAGAACATGACCCTTAGTTTTGTCCTTGTCCAGGTGGCTACTAACACATTGCTGTGGCCATTTCATTACTATAACCCTGAATGGCCTGGGGTACTAACAGCTGATATATAACCATTTACCATCTCCTTTTCTACCCTATATATCAGTTGATTTTGCAGCTCAGATTAAGGGTACAATATGGTGGCCTCTGTGATGGAGTCTTCCCCTACCCCCCTACAGCCCTGAATAAATTCTCTGTGGCCCAAATCAAAGTTTGACCTTCCAGTGTCTCTCCCTAAAAGTTAGTTGACCTACTTAGAGGTCATTCAGACTAGGATCTTCTTCTGTTTGTACTCCCATGAGATGAAGAGTTTCCTCCTCTCCAGATAAGGAAGGTTATCAAGATCTTCATGTATCAACTTTCTCCCAAGAAAAGTAGCTCACACCACTGATTTATAGGACCCACACCCATATGTTCTGTGTCTTGAGTCACTCCTTTTTTTATTGTATTATTTTCTGTTTTCTTGGGTAGTACTATACCTCTTGATTTTAGGATCTGTAGTCCATCCTATCTGTGTCCCCTGTAGGGTTTTTTTTTCCTTAGGGTCTCTGTTATTGCAACTCAACTTCCCCTGTAACTGTAATTTAGTTCCTCAAAGACTTTCACTTGTTTATCTGGGTTTTGTGTGGCCTCTTACTCCCTGCACATTTAAAGGTTTGGGCAGCTCTCTCTCTCTCTCTCTCTCTCTCTTGCCTCGGTGGATTTGGGGGGAGTCGATAAATGACTTGGTACTTTATCCTTACAATGAAAGTCCACACTTTCCTTCATCCATTTCTTCTTAAAATCTTTAAAGAATGATAAATCCTTCTGAAATATCAAATATGAGATAAGGGGCTATGGCTAATGGATACAGTACCTTCTCAAAGCTACCTTTTATTTCAGCATATGCAGTGTGACAGTGTTGTTTTTTCCCAAATGATAATTATAATTTTTTTTGGAAATAAGACTTTTTCCTTGCATTTGCATTGCAGCTATAAAAACATTATCCTACTTGTAAATTCCAGTGACCTTTGGATTTCTTTCATATCTAGATAACACATATAAAAAAAGAAAACAGTTAACTATTTTAGCCCCATCATATTTCACACATTCCATTGTTACTTTGTCATCAATCTGCTCTTTAGTTGGGTTAAACATTTACCTCTAAATTGCAGTTCCAAGGCTGATAAAAGACGAAATTCCAGATCCAGTGTAGTCAAAAAGTTTAATGAAAAAGATGAGCGCTTTCACAATTCAAATAATTGCTTCTTCAGATCACAAAAAGACCAAAAAAAACACAGGTTTAAATATTCCATCAATTAATAATAGTCATGTGATATGTAAAACAGTAATGAATGTGCTCAGGAAGAGAACTATTTAAAAAGACAACCACAGTAAAAAACATCCTTCATAAAAATATATGTATAAACAAGATACATAAAAACTGTTAAAAATTCTACAACACTCTAAATGACCTGAAAATCTAGATATATTTAGATATATTTTTTAGATATAATTTTAGCTAAATATACTAGATTTTTGGTGTTACAATCTGCTTTAACATTAAGCATGACCTTATGCCCAGAGTCAGGATGTATAAAGCTCGGATCTTCATTTATACTGGTACAAAAATTACAAGCACCACATCTCTTAGTGCCTGTCAGTATATGTTTCATATCTTGCTCTTCATATTTAGGGTAAGATAACTGACTTCTTAAAGATTTTTTTTCCTGTAAACAAAAGAGGGCTTAGTTCCAAGAATCCCAGCTGTATTTTCATCAGTTTGCAAAACATGCCAATGTTTACTAACTATATTCTTAAAAACATTGACTTCACTACTGTATGTTAAATTAAAACAAAATTTTCTCTCTCTAAATCTGTGGTTTGAAATATTTCTTCTGTGGGGTGAGGAAAAATAATTTTTACCAAGATTCTTCCTCTCCTTCCTAATTACTTCACTCGTTTTATGAATCTCAATACTATCATAACCCCTATATTCGAAATCTTTAATGAGTTTAACCAAGCTCTCTTCAAAATCTATATCATTAACTGTTAATCTTGAGGCACGTAACATTTGTCCCTTCATAACATTGGGGAATATATGTCCCGGATGCATACTATCTCTATGCAGGTAAGAAGGTACATAACTTTCTTTCCTATAAACATTTGTGGAAGTACTGCCATCTTCTTTATCCCACTGTACTTGTACATCCAAATAATGTGAAAACTCAGAAGAGTATTCAAAAGTAAACTTCAGGAAACTGACTCTTGTGTTCACATAATTAAAGAACCGTAAAAGTTCTGCCTCAGTTCCTTTCCCTAAAAGGAAAAGATCATCTACAAAATGATGAAAGAATGCTATATTCTTCCCTATTAGGCATTTAATATATTGAGATTCCCATTCTGCCATTACAGGGTTGGCATAGCTATTGGCACAAGGAGTGCCCTATAGCTACACCAGCCAATTGCAAATAATAATGGTGCTCAAAAATAAACACATTGTGTTCTAGAGTCATTTCCAGTAAAAAAAACATATAAGGTCAAGGAGTTGTACACTGTATTCACTATTTCTTAAAACAAATGCTTTCATCATTTCTATCCCTACTGAATTAGGAATCATGGTGAATAGAGATACAACATCCATGGTAACAAAAAAATCAAAATCACAAAACTCTGTAGAATTCAAATACATATAAAGCTGTTCAATAAATTGTTTACTGTCTTTTAATACTAAATCATATTTGTCCAGTATAGGTCTCATTTGTTTTTCAATATAGATGGAAAACGATTCTGTTAACCAGTCAGTGCACGAAACAATAGGTCTAAATTTAGGGGTTTGTGGGTCCTGATGTACTTTAGGTAACCCATGTAAATATGGAACCAGTGGTTGTTCAGTAATAAAATACTGAAACATTTCCTTGGAAATGATACCCATCTGCAGTGTTTCCATAAGTGCTCTCTGCACTCTTGATTTCATTGCTTCTATTGCAACCACATCAATTTTCTTATAGGTGTTAGAATCACTCAACATATCCCTGATAGTATCAAAATAATAGGCCCTATTCATAATAACTATTGACCCCCCTTTATCGGCTGGGCAAATAAATATAGTATTATCATTACGTAAATTACTGAGAGCCAATTTTTCATCAATAGATCGATTCACAAACTTATTACATTTTCTGTTACCAAAAAAAATAGTTATAGACATCTTCTTCACACAATTTGAGAAAATTTTCAAAAGCAGGATTGGTTGCAGGTATAAAAACACTAGGCTTTTTAAAAAGACAAGAAGCATCACTAAATTCTTGATCTTTAAAAATTACTTTCAAAGACAAATTATGTATAAACAGTCTAAAGTCTAATAAAGTTTCAGGTAAATCAGCCATCTGGGCAGGAATAAATGACAAACCTCTATTCAGTACCTTATATTCAAGGTCCTTAAGTATTCGATCTGAAATGTTCCATACTAAGTTGCATTGTTCATGTTCCACATCCTTTTCAGAGTATAATTGCTGTCTGTTGCTTATGTTGCTTCCTTTTTACCCCATTTCCCTTTGAAGTACTCTCGACCGACTTCACCCTGTGCCTCTTGAAAGGGAGAGGTAGACTGGAAAAAACTTGTTCATTTACCACAGAGCCCGCTTTACTTCTAACAACAGGCTCCAATTCTTGAGCTCTATCTACAGGTTGCTGTACCGGAATGGCAAGGGCCTCATCCGCAAGAGGCATACTATACACCGAATGTGTTGGAGCACTCTGAATAGAAGGCAAGATTTCCTTCTGATGTTCTGTTGTAGGTGTGGCTGTGGTAACAAGATTCTCAGTCAACTCATTCACTCTGGGTGTATTACTTATCACAACTGGTTCTCTGGGCCAAGTAAAAACCCAGTTGTTGCTGAAACCCAGATGTCACGCTGAAGTTTTTTCTTTTTAGCTGTAAGTAAACGCTGTTCATAGGCAGATACTCGATCAATGAGTTCACTGGAACGTACATCAGCAAAAACATCACCAGCCTCTTTGCATAACTCAGTCTGTGCTAATTGTATTTTATTAACCAAGGAATTCTCAATGGGTGTAAAAAGTCTATCAGAAGCTGTATGTATCTGAAACTGGTGTCTAAGTTAATCTGCTGCCATTTTGCAAGCAGCTCAGCATAAGTGTCACCATAGGTGGGCATATTAAATACCCGTAACCCTCTTGGTATTACCTTCAGTGATATACATGCTTCAAAATGAAGCCGCTGACACTGGAGTCTCTTCAGTAGGTAAAAATCATTCTCCATCTGCTTCATTATATTCTGAACCTTCATTTTTTCACCTTGAGTCTCATTATCAGAAGGAACATCTGTTTGTAAATCAGTATCCAATAAAGGATTATTGTCCAAGCACATAAAATTAATGAGTCTCAAACCAGTAGTTCTCATAGGTAACGGATTCACAGTAACATTTACTTTAGCCATGTCCTTGTGAGGTACAAAACAGCAACAAGTCAAGAAAATATAAATACCTCACAACGGTTAGCTGCACAAAACCAAACAGTCAACAGGTAAAAAAATAAGAAAAGTGCAGTTCCACGGCTGATAAAAAACAAAATTCCAGATCCAGTGTAGTCAAAAAGTTTAATGAAAAAGATGAGCGCTTTCACAATTCAAACAATTGCTTCTTCAGATCACAAAAAGACCAAAAAACACAGGTTTAAATACTCCATCAATTAACAATAATTAGTCATGTGATATGTAAAACAGTAGTGAATGTGCTCAGGAAGAGAGCTATTTAAAAAGACAACCACAGTAAAAAACATCCTTCATAAAAATCATATCTATAAACAAGATACATAAAAACTGTTAAAAATTCTACAACACTGTAAATGACCTGAAAATCTAGATATATTTAGGTATATTTTTTATATATATTTATATATATATATATATATATTTATATATATATATATATATATATATATATATATATATATATATATATATATATATATATATATATATTATGTTAACTAATGTAGTATAACTATTATATAAAATTACTTTCTCAAACCCCTGTTCTTTAATTCTGGTTTCAGGGTAACTACATTATTTAGAACGGAGCTTTTATTTGCTCCGAGTCTAAGAATCCATCTAGTTTCATTGTGTTCAGTGTTATTACTAATATCACCTAATCTCATATCAGTCCTGCTAACCTCCAATACCTGAAAGGCAGATTTATGCTGATCCCCTTCCTGTGCTACATGTTTAGCAAGTGCACTGTACTCTAATCTTTTACTAATACAATATAAAAGGGCTCTTATCCGTTCACAGAGACGTCTGTTGGTCTTGCCAACATAACATTTTCTACATGTCATACACTTAGCTAAATATACTAGATTTTTGGTGTTACAATCTGCTTTAACATTAAGCATGACCTTATGCCCAGAGTCAGGATGTATAAATCTTGGATCTTCATTTATACTGGTACAAAAATTACAAGCACCACATCTCTTAGTGTCTGTCAGTATATGGTTCATATCTTGCCCTTCATATTTAGGGTAACATAACTGTCTTCTTATGTGTATGACATGTAGAAAATGTTATGCTGGCAAGACCAACAGACGTCTCCGTGAACGGATAAGAGACCATTTATACTGTATTAGTAAAAGATTAGAGTACAGTGCACTTGCTAAACATGTAGCACAGGAAGGGGGTCAGCATAAATTTGCCTTTCAGGTATTGGAGGTTACCAGGACTGATGTATGATTAGGTGATATTATTAACACCGAACGCAATGAAACTAGATGGATTCTTAGACATTCACTACTGTTTTACATATCACCTGACTAATTATTGTTAATTGATGGAGTATTTAAACCTGTGATTTTTGGTCTTTTTGTGATCTGAAGAAGCAATTGTTTGAATTGTGAAAGCAATCATCTTTTTCATTAAACTTTTTGACTACACTGGATCTGGAATTTTGTCTTTTATCAGCCGTGGAACTGCACTTTTCTTGTTTTTTACCTGTTGACTGGTTTTGTGCAGCTAACCGTAGTGAGGTATTTATATTTTCTTTCATAGTACAATACATAACTATTGCTCCTCATTCCCATATTTAAAGCAAGGTGTGTGAAGAAACACCACTTTTAATTGTGTCCCTATTTTCGCTGCTATATTACCTAACATTGTCTTAAACAAGTTCTATTTGCACAAGATTGTCTCAGCTAGAGTAACACAGCTTTTAGCATTGTGGTAATCCCCTTGACATGCCTAATTCTTGAAATTTGCTGGCAAAGTTCATTTGGTCCTCTCTACAACTGTAATTCCATCATTGTATCTTTGCTTCAAAGACCCTCTGGGTGTAACCCCATTTATGTAATGTGTTTACATTCTGAAAGTTGTGTTCTTATCATTTTATGCCCCAGAAATGTCCAGTCATGAAACCTAAGAGCTTTAGCCTCATTTACAACTTCTGCTCTTGCAAGATAGCACTTCTTTATCAAAGTTATTGCAGTCTGAATTAGACATCTCCATAAAAGCATGAATGGCCCTGACAATTGGAATACAAGTATCTGAGCCCATATGCCCTGATCCTATACTTCCTGGTCGGCTATGTGCTTAAACATAACCAAATAAGTTTCAAGGTCTTCTTCCATTGCAAAGGCTTTGAGCAGAGGCACAGCTCTTGGTTGTACAATTGATTTGGCTATCACCACCATATCCAGAGGAATGGTATCTGTGGACTGCAATAGCTGCTGTATGGTAATAATCTTGCAGACTGCCAACTCCTCTTCTTGTGGC
>NC_056741.1:1617519252-1617581752 GCF_019279795.1 Protopterus annectens
ATTAGAGGGTCATCCCAGGTTGGACAGATTGGAGACAAAGCGAGAGAGGTGAGATTGCATTGGTTTGGACATGTGCTGAGGAGGGATACTGGGTATATTGGGAAAATTATGTTAAGGATGAAGCTGCCATGTAAGAGGAAAAGAGGAAGGCCTAAGATAAGGTTTATGGATGTGGTGAGAGAGAACATGCAGGTGATTGGTGTGACAGAGCAAGATGCAGAGGACAGGAAGAAATGGAAAAAGATGATCCACTGTGGCGACCCCTAATGGAAACAGCCAAAAGAAAAAGAAGAAACTATCTTCCATATTGTTTCAGGTTAAGATGATGAGTTATTAAGAGCAATCTTATAGAACTCTGTGCTAAATAACACTCTGTAGTTTTTTTTATTATTATTATAATTTTACTGCAGTAATAAAGTAAAAGCTAGCATATGAAGAGGTATAGTAATTTTTTTCTGAACCAGAGACATCTGAATACAAAAAAGAAGATGCAGGAATAGAACTAAAAGGTCACCAGTATATGCTTCTCCACCATGTGTTCGGGTTTGAGTTAACTCACCTTGCATTAATCTTTCCAGAAAAAAAGCACAATGTGTCTTAAACAGGGGCAACAAATGTCACTTATTTGGAGGCTTTAATGGCAGAGTTGCAGACCATAAACTCACAAATGAAAAAAACTACAGAGCAGTCATCCAAGAAAATTAAAAAAATTCAGCTCCATTTTTTCCACACTGTCCATCACTTAGGGCAAGTGACTTCTGAACTTAAAGTTGAAATACTTGTGGCAAGGTTCGTTGATGTCAAGGGCAGACACTAAAGGAGGAATTTGTTTTACTGAGGTACCTGAAAATGTAGTAGGTACTAACTGCATTTCTCCTCGGGCCTCCGCTGAAAACAGGATCTGTTGAACCTAGTCAGACTTTCCCGGTCAACAAATGTTAAATAACATAAAATAAATAAATAAAACTGTCTAGAATACATGAAAAACAAGTTGGCATGTATTCACATGTAGAATCTGGAACTGAAATGACCATACACTTAGACCCATTTTTGCATGGTTGCATTTGGTTGCAGCTAAGGAACATACCTATCCATACTTTGGACTGCCAGGGTGAACATTAAATTTAGAAAAAAAAGGGTACTGGCAGACCTGACTTTTCAGTACAAACACACAAAAAGAGAGCTGCCTTTCTATTATTGATTCATGTTTGCCAGCAAGCTAGTTGGAAAACTTCCCAGTGTAGCAGTAAATTTTTGTAGGCCAGAAGATGTTCTTCAAAAATTAAAGGTATCTGCAGCTGAACCTGGAGAGTGGAGGAACAAATGGAAGAATGACATTTACTGCCTACACAGTCATCCTGCTGGGGCACAGGTGTCAGAAGGCCTGTAATGCGGCTGGAGCCATTCTTGGTGTTTGTAGAATGATGTAAGAGGAAGAAACTTACAGCTTTGTCAGCTGATCTAGAGGAGCATGATTTAATAATTTCTCATATGGATAGATGTTGGGATTTTCTTTTCTGTAAAGCTTTGATTAGTAAACAACTTGGTAAAAATGATCATTTGACTTAAATGTAGAAAGTTAACCAATACCTTCATCCTTAACTTCATAAGTTCTGTTGCTTTATACAATATTAATTTCTATTATTTAATTCTATAAATGAGAAAATGTGAAGGTTAAGTTAAACAGGAGAAATATTACTTACTTCATTATATGTTTACTGGTTTAATAGGCAACATATAATGTGTATGTTTAGCTGTTGAGATAGTAATGCAATACATTACTAAGCAAAGAAAGAATATGAAGAATAAAGAAAAACAAAAGGTACTTCACTAACTTGTAAACAATAAAAGCTTTAACAGATTGATTTTGTTCTGTGTATTCATTATGGAACTAATTAATAGTCTGTGAGATGAGATATGAAGGAATCTGACACAGAAGTATTGCAAAGGTACAAAAAATGAAATATAAAAAATAATCTTTGCATGTCTATATCTTTCTGTATATTCAGCCTGAAATAATCATCTCTGCTGGCATGGTAACCTGCTATCTGGGTCTTCTACAGATGCTCATATGTTTGTTGCTCATGACACACTTGATCGAAAAAGTAAGTGCTCAAACTTCAACTAGCCTGATTTTCCATTTCTAATTAGCCTCCCAACACCCAGCCCAATAAAACTATACGGCTCTACCAAAATCATTTCTTGTCAGATCCATTCACTTTATTGTCCAAGTATAAATAGGCTGCACTTTTGATTGATTCCCACCTATTTCACCCTCTACACTACTACTCTAGTAGTCTAGGTGACAGGCAGGCTGTGCCCTTCAACCTACGCACACAGCCTAGGCGACATGCAGGCCATACTACTAACCTATGCACACAGTGCAGTTGGCAGGTAGGCCATACTACTGACATACGCATACAGCCTGGGTGACAGGAAGGCTATTCTTCTTAATCTATGCACACAGCCTGGGTGATAGTTATGCTATGATACTTAATCCTTACACAGCCTAGGTGGCACATAGGCCATACTACTAACCTATGCACACAGCCTAGGGGGTAGGTAGGCCATGATACCTAACCTATGCACACAGCCTAAGAGGCATATAGGCCATGCTACTAACCTGTGCTCACAGCCTAGGTGGCAGGAAGGATGTGCTACATAGCCTATGCACATATGACAGGTAGACTGTGGTCTTTCAGTTACTTCGTCATAACTCTTAGTCCAGGTGTCAGGCTGCATTTACAGTTTATTTAACTTGTAGCCTGGGTGGTAGATATAGACTGCACTTTCAGTTCATTTTCTGCCACATAGTTTGTAGCTCATAAAATATACTATCTTCTGCTTGGAGTTTCTACTTTTTAATTGACTTGAATACACTGGATGTACAGCAACGGCAACATTTAGACTGGGGCTGTTTCTTTTTCCTACTCTTCCCACCTCCTGTTATTAGGATGGAAAAGACATTCTAACACTATTGTCACAGACTCTTACCTGCCCTTTTTCTTTATTTTACCACTTTGCTCATCATTCAGGTACCCTGCTACATTATCTGTTACACCTCTGATATTTCCCCATCCACATTTTATGTATGTCTTTACAATTTATAACCCCAACTATCTTGTAGAATCGTAATGCCAATTTTCAATCTTTCAACACTTTTTTCAGTATGCTCTCTAATATTTTGTCTGTCACTTTAGCCTTCAGTCTATTTATTACAGAAATGTGGCCTCTTTTTCATCCATGTCAGGAACCCTCCAACCCTACTCAGGCCAACTACTGGCGAATAAAAATCCACAATCTACCTACTGACACCTTAAGTAAACACACATGCTACTGGGAAAAAAATTCTATTACAATCCATACTTATCTCAGTAGAAAAATGGATATCGGCTATCCAACTAATTCTAAATCCCAAAAAGACAAAACTGCTACTATTTACCCCTAATAGAGCAAAAAAAACTCCTTTACCATAACATCTAAGGACGGCACCACCATCTCCCCTTCTAACCGCACCAAACTTCTGGGCATTGAAATAGACAATAATCTCCACTTTGATGTTCACATCTCACATACCATAAAACTAGTACACAAAAAACTAGGCTCCCTATACAGGGATAAGTCCTTTCTCTCACAGAAAGCAAGAGTCACTCTTGCACAAAGCCACCTCCTCTCAACTCTATTATATGCAGCACCAATCTTTACCCAAATCAAACAATGTGACCTAGACAAACTAGAATCATGCTATAATAAAATAGCCAAGTGTGCTACTAACTCAACCTATAGAACCCATCACTGAGCTGCACTAAAAGAACTAAAATGGCTTGAGCTACCACTGCAACCTAACTATCAGCAGCTGGACACAGCCTACAATATTCTCAAATATCCTGAAAAAAAAACCTCATTATCCAACCTACTTACTATCTATACTACAAACCGGTACCTAAGATCCAGTGAAAAATCTCTCCTCTCCATCACCAAGGCTAACAATAATGCAGGGAAAGCACTGTACTCCCACACCATTGCCAGAAATTGGAACTCTCTTCCCCTATCTGTGTCCACTGCCCCCTCCACATCCATATTCAAAAACTCCCTCAAATCGCACCTTCTTAGTACCTGGTTATGCCCTTGTATCACATAGCCCTACCCATACTACTATTAACTCCCCAAATTCTTCTCTGATCACATGCTGGAGCTCTTATCCCCTGTAGGCTTGGTCATCTGAAAGGGTACTTTTAACTGTAGAATCTTACTTGATATATTTTCTTCTCTTACCATTGTGTTCTATATCTTCTTTTACCTGGAGTGTTTTTATTAATTTCTTGTTATATTACTATACTCAGCATACATGATGTAACCTGTTTTGTGTATTATGCTGGATGCATTGCATTTGAATAACTTGATGTTGGAGCTTTTCTCCCCAGGCCTCTACTGAAAATGGACATATATCCAGTTATACTAGCCCGGTCAACAAATGTAAAATAAAATAAATAAATAAATAAATAAATAAATAAAATAAATGTTCCTGAAAAGTGTACATGGCCACTCAAGTATTCCAGATGATTTTAACATCAGTGCTACTGGAAAAGACTTTTTGCCTCTGAACAAAATGTTGCAGCAATTTAGCCTGACCCAAATAATGCATGTTCCTACTTCAACAAATACAAGTTCTGGCTCTAGCTCACAACTGACCTAATAATAACCAACATAAAAAATATGTGCCCTGACACTGAAATACTCCCCAGTGCTCTGAGTGGCCACTCACCAATTAAATCCATTTATTTATTCAGAACATTTAAAAACCTTCTCATATAATTGAAGGAAGAGCTTTCCCCTAATAATAAGCTACCAAACCTCAACACCTTATTCAGTGCTATATTTTGGGCCATGTCTGAAGCCTCTTCTGATTTAGAATTTTTCAACACAAAGTTGACCACAATTCAGGGTAGACTGTACCCCCTTACAAAAAGAAGACTTAGATCACAGTGCTGACCATGGCTTTCAGTGTCTATGAAAAGCAAAATTAAAGTCAGGGATTCAGCCTGGAAGAACTGAAAAAGTAGCTCTAGCTATAGAGAGCTACACCAAAATTTTCTGAGTTTAAAGAAGGAAACAAGAGTTGCAACAAATACTGCAAAGGTCCTATACCTTACAAACCTGAAGCAAATTGGTCTACAATCAATGAGTTTTGCAAAAACATAAAATCCTTAGCATAGATGTTAAAAAACCCGTCAGCTACCAAGAATTAACTGATAACACTGAATCAATCCATCTTCCCTAATGATTATGTTCACTTTTTGTGGTCCGTCATATGAATATAACTAAAGTCTTTCCAACAATTTACTGTCCCACCACTGAACAAGAACCTTCATTCCTTGATCTATATCCTCTAGTATCTTATGCCAAATTCTTTCACTTCTCTGACATTTCAATAAAACAGACCAAGTCCCTACTTTTCAAACTCAATAATTCGAAAACTAAATCCGCAATCTTCATCCCACCTTCCTAAAACATGCAGCTGAAAAAATTGCTAACCCCCTCTCTCATAGGGTCTGTGTTAAATGTTTGAACATCCAAAATGTCGAACATTAAATGGTCGAGACCAAATGTTCAACATTTGGATGTACGGACATAAAAAAAGAAAAGAAAACACAGAAAAAAAGCACTTTAACAGTGTAGGCAGGGGGGCAGGCCCCCTGCACCCCACCCTACTTAAATATTCCAACTCCGAGACCACACTTCGGTGCAGGAAAGGGAAATTCTCCCTATCTGCACCATATGATGCCACTGAAAGTCTATCTTTGAGCACTCAAAATTTCCAACATTTGGTATCAACGATGTAACATTCAAAATTTTGAGCGTTCGAAGATTTGACAGATACCCTCTCTCATCTCAGGGACTGTCCTACAAGCATTCAAGTAGAGTTATAATCTCTCTACCTGAAGTCAATTTTCCTTATTGGCTCAAGGATTATAGACCTTATTTTACCCTCTGCTCTATTGCCCAAATACTTGAAAAACTTTTATATAAACAACTACTTAAACACATTGACCACCTTAAAGCCCTACACTGACCGGCTTAAAAAACTCCAGCTATACTCTGTCGCATATCGTCTACTCAGAGGCAATCTCTGCTTAACATACAAGGCCATGTCAAACCCAGATCTGTTGGACATGCTACACTTAAAGAAATCACAATCCCTCAGTGCCACATGCTCCAGGGATCTAAACCTTGTCATCACAATAAACAAAACATGCTGGAGGGATAGGTTCCTGACCTAGAGACTCCCCAGACTCTGGAATAGATTGCCCATACATGTCAAGCAGAGTGCCTCTTTGGCCCTCTTCAAACGGAACCTTGACAATTGGATGGGAGAAAGGAAATTCACCCTGGAGATCACGTCAGTTGCCCTGCTAGACAGGGGTCCAGGGAAGTAAATAGTGTGGGAAGACATAGCCAGGGAATTGTTATGACTAGGCTGATAGCCTAGTGCCACCCTATGAACCTATGAACATTAACAGCTATGGCCTGTTATGTGATACACAGCATGGCGTTTGCAATACTTTTAGTACCTGGCAATGGTCGCTGATACCATTTATTGGAACTTGAATGAGAGGCTTATTGCAGGTCTCTCTGCTGACGTAACAAGAGCTTTTGAAATGATTATCCTTAACCTTCTCAACAAATTCAAAAGACTCAGCTTTGGAGATAACAATATTTGCTGTTTTTTTATCTATCTAAAAGACAGAACCTTCCCATTATGCATTCAGCCAGGAATACTCACATTATGCTGACTGCTGAAAATAATATCCAACAGATTCATTCTGTTAGCAGACCCCGGATATGCCATTACAATTTGATAAAAAATGCTAAATGACTTAAAGTGCCTTTAATTTATAAGGTGCTAAAATACTGTCATTGCCCCCTTTGAGTGAAACTTCCTTTACAAGATGACCCTTATGTATTCAGACTTATGCAAGACAATGTTTTTCTCTTGTATACCTTCCATTTAAAACTAATATAGGTGAGAGAGATTTCAATAGACTAGGACCCACTACTTGGAGTCACCTGCCTATAGATGCCAAAAATCTAGAAAGCATTAAAAGCTTCAAAGCTGCGCTTAAAGAGCATCTCTTTATTGATTATACCTGCAAGTGCTACCATCATAATACCTAGGTAACTTACCATCCCATATCATGAATAATAGAGTATATTTAATAAACTTTTCTCAGTGTCATAATGTGACAACTTGTATGCAAATATCTCACATGTAGATAGGAGTTTATGTATTATATGTATGATTGCATTGTATTTTATACAGTTTAACTTGCTTTTTGTATTTTTTTCACAATGCACTCTTATGGAATCTTTAATGTTAACTGGACTACGTTCAATATTACCATGTTCTGAATTTTGCTGTTGCTCATTTTGTGTATAATCTTGTTAATTTAAAAACTGTGATATATTTTCTGCTCTTGAACTTGAGTCATGGCTAAAAAAAGTAATGGACCAGTCCACTTAACCAGCAAAGAAATAGTAAATAACCCTAACTCTAACACTAAAACTTCTACCCAGTTCCCAAACCAGTTCCTCGCTACTTTATGCCAAGATTCCATTCCCTAAACCTAAAGTCCCCATTTGCTTCTCAAACCTAAAAGCCTCTCCTAAATCTAAATTTCCCCATTGCTCCCTAACCCTAAATCTCTACACCTACTACCTAATCCTAAAACTCCCTTCCCACTCCCTATCACTAACACTCCCCCAACCAGCTGTTACACTTATCTTGCTTTAACTTGCATAATGCATTCAGGTAAGGTGCGGCATCTGCTTGGCTGAACTCATGGGTGTTTGAATATGAATAGTAGTCTATATTAACTACAAGATGCCAGAATCACTGGCTTTAAGACTATTGTTTTTCAGTGTTTGGGAGTTGAGTGCTTGTATTAGACACCCTGTTATCCAACGTGTCTTTTCTCTATTATTTGTTTTATTAAATATTATTATTGACTGTTCGGTTTCCTATCATATGATTCAGGTTTCGGTACACTGATAATCTTAAACATGAAGTGGACAGTCCTCTTGTTTGATTTCAGTGGGAGAATATAAGTACAATACAGTCTGCCCTGCTTTACTAAATTTGAAGAAGGAAGTTGCATCTTTCCATCTCTTTACAGGTGCTACCTTCACAAATATTGGAAGCTTTTCACAACCATCAAAAAATTTGATAGCATTGTACATTCATGTCAAATGAACATGTTTGCCAAAGTTAGATCCCCAAATTGACAGTTAAACAAAGACAGTTGTTGATATCTTTAGTCTATAAGTGGAGGTAGTTAATGTTGTAAATCAGGCAAAAAGGGGGATGGGTCCCCAAGTATTGATGGACTTCTATTTGAAATTTTTAAAATGTAAGGAATGGTTTATCCAGAACTTCACTAATTTATCTAACTTCATTCTGTTAGGAGAGACAGACCCCCTCAGTTGGAAGAATGCAAGCCGTTCAATTTTAAAACTAATTGGGGAGTCACTGGATGTTTCTTCCTGGTGACCTATTTCTGTACTGGATGCAGATTAAATATATTATCTAAATAGTATCCTTCTCTTTTACCAAAGTTAGCCTCAAATCAACATGGTTTTGTTAAACAAACATTTATAAATGTAATAAAGTCACATTTTTGATACATGCTGCAACTGATAAGAGACTGACCCTTCTGGTAGTCAGTTTCAATGCAGGAAGAGATTTTGATGAAGAGGATTGGATCTTTAAAGTGTTAAAAATGCTGCTTTTCCAATTAAACTTATTCAGCTAGTGAGGAATTTATAGGAAAGAGCTTTAGCAGAGTAGAAATAGAAGGAAGACTTTTTGAGAGTTTTCACATATAGTGAGGACCATACAAGTCATTACTTTACCTGACCTTGTTTGCACTGTATGCTGAACCATTAGTAGCTCACATGTGGGTAATAAGATAATCTTCTTATACCTGCAGCAATGCAGAATGAAACTTTGTAATGTATGCAGTCAATTCACTGTTGTATTTAATGGATCTGGGTAAGAATTTAGATTTCAACTTTGAGGAATTGGGAATTTAATAGATTTAAGCAGCTGTCATACTACAAAAAATAATTGAACTAA
Organism: Protopterus annectens; assembly: GCF_019279795.1. Lineage (NCBI taxonomy): Eukaryota > Metazoa > Chordata > Ceratodontiformes > Protopteridae > Protopterus > Protopterus annectens. The sequence goes on from NC_056741.1 coordinate 1,617,528,386, forward strand.
AGCTATTGTTTTATTTGCTAATTATTTTATAAAGTAATTCCATGGAAAGTGTTTTCTTTTTTTAACCAGTTCAGAGATTCCACTGGGGAGATCAGTAAATCAAACAATAAACTTTATCTGCCAGATGTAAAAATTACATAACTCATTGGATTATTCTTATAAACTTCCCACAGTGAATGCAAGATTGTATTCCTGGTGAAATAAAAAGCATTAAAGTGGAAGGAGAGCTTTAATTCCTTTTAAGGTAAATCATCTACAATGGGGAAATTATGCAAAATTGCTGGGGATGAAAACAAGGATCATGCAGTTACAAACCTGGGAACATTTGATCAAACAGAAACAGATTCCAAACTGGAGCATCTAAAATTAGGCTTTATGGCATCAGAAAAATACTTTCTTGCTTTGGAAAGACTGATGGCTATTTTATTGAATTTAAAAATTGCGAAGATTTAAAAAAGTGAAAATGTCTATCTTTCTGAACTGGATCATGCAGACATGTTATTTTCATCTTCAAATAAACCTATAATTAGTCAAACATACAGAATCATACTAGGAATTCATAGGCACATAATGGAGACATTACATAAAAGTTTGGAATGAGGTTTGTCAATTCCTGTTACATTGCACAGCTGGGGTCTTACACTGCAAAATAGATGTGCAACTAAATCCTGTTGATATATATTTCATGAAGATGTTTTTACTAAAGAGATTGTAAAAAGGATGTTCTAGAAAGGATTGTAAGAACTCATTTATATATAATCTGGTCTTATGAAACTCTTGAGTTCTTTTAAAATACAATTTCAAATGCTGCAAAATAAATTATGGTCAGCTAAAGCTGATTTAACTCTTCAGATATCTTTTCCAGCTTTATATGATATCAGAGGCAAGTCTGGAGAGGTCGAATTGATACATTCTGTACTGCTTTCAGGTAAGAAGAGAATCATTATAAGGTAAAGGACCAGCAACTCCTCCTGTATTAAAAACTGTTTTTAAAGATAAAAAGATTGCCGACAACTTAAAGAATAAATGTATGCTATGGATCTAAGCATCTAATCTGGACATATTGAAACCTTGATGTATCCTACAATAATATATTCATCTAGGTTTTTAGTTAGTTGTCCCCTTTGTGAATTATTTCTTTAGGTGAGACCCTTTTAATTATGTATATAATTTCAATGTATTATATTGTTTTTTTAATACTGTTTGTGGGTGCTATGGTTGTTAAGTCTTTTACTTAATGCTGAGTTATACCTCTTCTGCAATGATTAAGTAGTTAAAGTAACTCATTCACTCCAATGGAACTCAGGAAGTTTGCACTGTAACTTCCAATGGGCGGAGCCTAGGTCTGTTCACGGAATCAAATTATGCCCTCACATTTCAAACAAATCCTCATATCTCTAGAGCCATAAGAATTCTGAAAGAAGTATGAATGGCAAACTCTTCAGCACAAAATATTTTTATAGTGCTATTATTCTTTAGGTTCTAGGTCTTAAACCAAGTTTTATAAGTCACAGTAAAAACAGTCCCCTGGGTTCAGGAAGCTCCATGCAAGAATAGTGTTATTCTTGCACGGGGCTCTCTGTGGCCATGTAGGACAGCAGCACGCCCTGCATATTCATGAGGGCATGCTGCTGTATACACTACACAGCCATGACACAAGAACAAGTGCAGGGGACGTGTCGGAGCAGTGCTCGCAGAGTACACAGACCCCCTGCACTCTAGAAATGCTGTACAGACATTCCACAGCAGCTAACAGTTCCACAGACACTGTTATCACAAGATAACAGTGTCCGTGGATAAAACAATTAAGCACAGCCCCCACAACATAGCTCTAAACTGTCCATAGTTTCGCTGAGTGTCCAGATAATTCCTGTTTTGGCCTTTCCATCATAAAATGTCCTCTATCATAAACTGAGTCATACTGGTAGCCTTCTAAGCTTATAAGAGTAATATTAAATGTTTACATTTTTTTTCTAGCCCCAATAAAGTTTAAGCATAGCTGAGCGGGTTTGCCCATCACACACCTATGCTCAGCCTAGCTTACACATCCCAATGACCTAAATAGAAATATACAGCCAGAACAGTGTAAAAGGAAATAGTGTAGTGGTTAGATCTGTCCCATAGCATGCAGGCATACACAGTTCAACCCACCTTTCAGTCCATTCATTTTAAGTGTGAAAACAGCACTAAAAGTATATTTTGTTATCAATAAGTAGTGAATAATATATATTTGTTAACCAGGGTAGTGGAACAGGTCCAAATGTGAGGTGTCAATGTAGTACAGATGTGAAACCCATATAGAAACCCAAGTACCCCATACAGTATAGCCACAAAATAATGTAATGTAATGAAAGCACATAGGAGGATGTTATGGAAGGTAAACATACATATCATAATATGTAATTTATGAAGAATCAACCCAACAATCCTGATAGTCTGTAAAAGGAAAGCTGAACAATGCTAACTTGTGCTCAGCTATATTTAGCTAGTATAACCATTGCATATATGTAAATTCTAAGCAAGAATTAACATAGGTAAGTGGACTTGTGCACTGGTAAGCAGTGTTTAGCATCTACTCCTTTAAGCAATGCTTATCTTTGCTAAGTGGCTTTGCCCGACACTTAGCTTAGCTCAGCATATTCGGGCATAGCACTGGGGTATACAGGAGTCCAGGGTCATGGTTGGACTCCTTGTAAAAGACCATGACATGAGACTGCTGCAGGACCAGTACCAGGGCTCCCAATATAAAGTGTAGGCCTGGGACCATCTTGCCCATGATCTCACTAGTGCCACTGGCATCCCTTGGACTGATGAACAGGTCTGGCACCACTTTGATGACTTGAAGCAGAAGAAGAGGGAGCTCTTGGACCAGTGGGTCCAAGATGCCTGGGTGGGGAATGCTCCAGGCATGTGTAAGCATCCATCACAATAAGTCTTTTTCAAAGTCCGGTCTGTGTATGTGATGGATAGGTATGCATAAATGGTTTTTCTTATCTCCTGTACAGCTGAAGATGAGAGGGCTGTGAACTTGGGCGCCCATGCCAGCAGGTTGCTAAAGCTGCATAGTGATTCTGGTGAGTAACAGTCTAACTTGTAGTATTCATGGCGAATAAATAAAAATGAGTAGAATGTCATCTTGCATTATTTAAAAATGGGTGTGGTCTGTACTGAATAAACAAGCCAGGAGGAGAGTAATAGTGAAATATAGGTCATATATCAACAAAAGTGTAAGCAACTGTCAATAAAAGTCAAAACCCCAGAATGGATGTGTTTAATTTGGTATTGTATGAATCGGAATGTGTACAGTTTATGCATAGCACCTATAGCTCTGAAAGCATTAAACAATCAAGGCTCATCTGACAAAGATTGTGGAGTTGAAAACAGGAGATTAGCTATATGAAGAGAGTATTAGACAGAAAACAGTCAAAAAAGAGACAGCAGTTTCTCAATAGCTCATTCTGATGAAACACAAACTTGTTGTATATTTAGCACAAACAGGCACGATTCAAATCTTGGGAGTGGTAGTAAGGTGTATGCATAATTTCACCAAGGGTTTTGTGAATATGGGTAGAAATAGTCAGGTAGTGTTAACAGAAATTTCCTCCACAGGTCTGCCAGGTAAGAAAAGGTAAAGTAGCTATAAGAAGACTGTAGTTATACTGTGTTCAACACCCACTGTCCAACCCCAAGGCTGCATATGACAGCAATATAAGTACATACACCATGTAGTCTCCCCCGGATATGTTCCTCAAGTATCACGCTGTCACAGCTAGTGGTCACTGCTGCCAACAGCCAGGGTGATTGAAAGAAATCAAGACAGAGTATGGCAGTAACACACACACACACACACACACACACACACACACACACACACACACACACACACACACACACACACACACACACACACACAGAATGAGTGCACATATGTAACCCTGACTAAGTGAATATGGGTAGAAACAGTCAGGTAGTCTTAACAGAAATTTCCTCCACAGGTCTGCCAGGTAAGAAAAGGTATAAAGTAGCTATAAGAAGGCTGTAATTATACACTGTCTACAAATATACCACTGCCCAACCCAAGGCCATAGTTTGTTGTAATGTGAGGTAATACCTGTAGAGTAATGATTAGAGCAATGCTCATTAAAGTTGTGAGCACTTCAAGCATATACAGTTGTTAATTGACACCTCTCTCTCTCCCCCGCCTTATCTGCACCAATAATCTAAACACATGAATATGTTTTCACCAAACTTACTGTTGGGACATGTGTCCTATTGTACTACAAATATTGAAATGTTCTTCTATTAATGTTCCCTGTTCAAATTCTATCATTGGTGGCCTGTTGCTATCAATGTAACCTGCATACTGTTATAATGCCCACTGTGGTTGCATATATGCACGTGTTCTGTTTGCTATGCAACTGTTCCAAATCTGTTGTTTTGGGTTAATGGGAATACTCATGCATGCTGTTACAACTAATCCTGGAATGTGTTTTTCATGACTAACCAAAATATGTTCTACAATTGCAACACCATAACACATCTGGGAAGGCTGATACCAGTGGATCCTCCTATCCCACCTCATCTGGTCATGGCACCGCACCCCACCACATCTGGGACGCACCCCAAGACCTTCTTGTCCACTGCTCCTGCACCACCTTCAGGTGGAACCGCTTCAGGGGATGGGGCTTGAGGGCTAAATGGCACATCTAGAGGGTCAGCCTGCCCCTCCTGCTCAGCCCCCAGCACAGCCACCTTTGGGGCCATGAAGGTGCAGTGGTGACTGCCAATGGGTGGGGACCTCAGTCCCATTGTATCCATTTGGGGGCTCGTGGGCATCCAATCCCCAATGAACTCTCCCTGCCCAAGGTTTTTACCCCCACATGTGTCATATACCGCCCCTGTTTGCTGTCCTGTCTGTCTTGTCTGTCTTCCTACCCAACCTACCTCCCCAAATTTACCTACTATCCTTTCCCAGCATCCCACTCTCACCTTAAAGAAAAAAGGACAATCTGTTCCTACAAAAAATGTTGCACCATAAATAGCTGTCCATTTTGCACAAGTGTCCACTGGACACATGTAATCTGGTCTAAATGGCTTAACAACACATTATTGTTGTCCTCACCCTCTCTCAGGGGTTTGAGTGTCCAGATATACATTCAAATTCTTTATATATGCACAGCTGTTGGTGTAGAAGAAATGAACAGCTATGGACCTTCCCTAAACCCATCTTGTACATCCCTAGCTATCTTTCATATTGTTTTTCCCTCTGTGTGGCCCCTTTTTTCACTATTTTCCTATCACACCTTTTTTCATTTCTTTTAAAGAAATTAGCATGGGGTTAAGCAGGAGTAAGCAGTAGTAAGTGGCAGTAAATGAGTTTGCATGATGCTAAGCGATGCCTACACAGACTAAGCATTTTCCCGGTTAACCATCTGTTGAAATCGCTTACCATCGCACAAACCTGTGCAAACCCACTTAAAACTGCTTAAAAGTGCTTTAATCACTCTGTATACAACAGCCCTTGTTCTGCCCAGCAACAAAATAGTCAGCCTTTGCAAGTCTTAAACTCAGTACCCTACACACCAAAGCCATAGCAATTTACCCCTAAGCCATACAACTGTCTAATGATTTTCCAAACATATCATTCAGTAGAGTCATTCAAAAGTAGGGAAAAGATCCTGTAGTATAAGTCACATTTTGTATATATATATATATATATATATATATATATATATATATATATATATATATATATATATATATATATGTGTGTGTGTGTGTGTGTGTGTGTGTATATTTTATATATATATATATATATATATATATATATATATATATATATACATAGATATAAATATATCTGTATATACCTAAAAAAAATATATATATATATATATATATATATATATATATATATATATGAACATATACACACACACACACACACACACACACACACACACACACACACACACACACAGACACACACACACATATAAATATATCTATATATGTGTGTGTGTGTATTGCAGTCGTACCTCAGATCCATACTATGAACCTCTTAGTGCAACAAATTTGTCTAAAGGCTATCAAATTGGAGGTCAATGGGCCCAAACTACGGATCTATTTTAATTATTGCCCTTATCCCTCTCTCTTCAGCAACAACTTTTCTGCCTTGCAACAAAATGATAAGTCCAGCCAAGGCTTGAACCCAGGGCCCTGTAAACTACGAACCCAGGGCCCTGTAAACTACAGTCAAAGTAATGTACCATTACACTATGTGACCTCTATAACATCACAATCTTTTCCAAACATATCAGTTAGTAGAGTCATTCAACAGGAGGGAAAGGATTCTGCAGAATTGTATATATATTAGATATAGATATACATCGGAACTATATATATATGCATAGACACACACACACACACACACACACACACACACACACACACACACACACACATATATATATATATATATATATAGATAGATATATATATCAAGGTAAATAAATACATGCATATATGTATATAATTATATACATATATATATATATATATATATATATATATATATATATACACACACACACATAAATATACATAAATATATAACAGTTACAAACACAATACAATCTGAAGGTCATGCTGCTGAACACAACAGTCTAAATCTGAAACTGCACTCACTGGAAGCACTCCTTAAAATGGAGAACATTGACATCTGTGCTGTTACAGAGACATGGCTAAAGGCAGCAGAAAGCACCCCTGCACTACCAGCCCATAACTCATTCCACTCCTTTTGGATGCATAACTTGGATTGAAGCTCCAAAGGTGGTGGTATTTCCATATTCATAAAGGATGCGCACACCTCCAGACTGGTAGCCCAACATAACGCATCACAGATACTGCAGGTGTAGCTAACATTGGTTAAGACAGTGATTCAGGTCGTAGCCAAATAGAGGTCCCCAACCATGCCCCAAGATGCACACTCTGTGTTCCTAATCACCCTGGAGAATATTAATGTCTTACCTAACACTTTCATACTGGATGACTTCAACTACCCCAACATTAACTGTGAAAGCTACTCATGTACCAATGCACTTGCCCAACGTTTCCTGGAATTCATTAATTCTAATGGCCTGGACCAGCTCATTCCTACACCCAATACAGGTAGCAACATCCTTGACATGGTCATTACTAACATGGGTGACTGTTACTGTGCACCAATAGTCAACTCCTCCCTTTTTAGGTCTCACCACAAAGTCATCACCTTGGAAATCCACATCCCTCCCACACACCCCCACAGAGGTAACTGCCCTAAAAAGCCTTTCATAAGCTAACTTTGGCTTCCTAAAAACAGAGGTGGCTAACCTCATGCCAGCCATGCAGATGGAAACTAGTCGCATGACTGCAATACACTGCAGTGCACTCTGAACATGTACACAAATGCATGGAGTCTGCCATACCCAATAGAACCAAGGCACTCTCCTCCAAAAAAAGGAAACCAATCGTGTGGTCCCCTGCCATAAAGAAACTGTATAACAGAAGATGGAAACTGATATGGAATAAGGTGAAGTCCCAAGACTGGAATAACCCCTTATCAGCCTCAACAAAAAGTTGAGATCCCTCATCAAATACTGTAAAGCTAGCTGTGAAAACAGAATTGTAACACATAGTAAAGACTACCACAAGGCCTCCTAGAGTTATGTAAAGAATCTCCATGACAATACCAGCACTTGCTCTGAGGTAATGAACAATGGTACCTCCTAGACTGAGCCGACAGATATTGCCAATATACTGGCCAACAGAGTAAGTGCCAGCTTTACTCCTCTCCCCAAAGGACCAATCAGAATACTAGTACACTGCAAGGTACGCAGTATTACTGCTGCACAGGTTAAAACATGACTGTCCAAGGCCAAAAATATAGCTTCTATGGGACTTGACAATATCCCTGGCTGTGCCCTACAGTAACTACAGAGTGACCTGGCACCTCACCTGTGTGCCCTGATCAATCACAGCCTCAGCTCAGGCTTTGTCCCTACCGAATTGTGCACTGCTACAGTCACCCCTCTCCACAAAGGAGGAGCAACTACAGACCATGGTAACTATCACCCCATTAGCCTGACAAATCCATTATGCAAATGGAATGCATCATCATGGACCTAATAAACAGGGATATGGGAATCTCCAGACTCAGGATTCCACATAGTTTGATTTGGTGAAGAGTAGGTCATGCCTGCTCAATCAACCTGGTCATCTTCTTTGAGGCAGTTCCCCGAGCTGTGGATGAAGGCAAGGCAGCTCATACAGCCTTCTCTGATCTAGCCAAAGCCTTTTATAACACCCCCCACTCAGGAATCATGCAAAAACTCACTAAGTTAGGCATCAACCCCTATATCACTAGGTGGGTTGCTAACTGGCTCACAGATACAACTCACAGTCTGAAAATAGCTGGCTCCAAGTCAGACTGCCGAGTAGTCTTAAGCAGAATCCCACAGGGTTCTGTCCTGGGTCCTCTCCTGTTTTGTATCTACTTCTCTGACGTCCATGCCAACATGAAAGGACTCTGGCTGACAAAGTTTGCAGACAGTTGCAAGTTGGGAGCTATTATTAACTACCCAAGTGATGTTGGCATTCTACAGAAAGACCTCACTGAGACCATTGACTGGTGTCAGAGCTGTGGCCTTAAGCTCAATGTCAGAAAATGTGTTGTCATCCCATTTGGGAATTACTCTATTCCCATGAATTACCACATTGATGGTAGTCCCCTGAACACAGAAGGTGTTACAAGAGATCTGGGTACATGGGTTGACAGCAATGTCTCTTTTGGCCACCACATTGCCACTGTGGTCAAAAAGTCCTTCTATGTGGCACATCTCATTACTAACACTTTTGCATCCAGGAAGGAAGAGGTCATTGTTCCCTTGTACTCTTCTTGACAGAGTGACACAGTTTGTTTCAGCATACATGTCCTGATGGATGTGAGGTATGACAATAAAATGTATGTCATCATTTACTGACAACAATCATCATATCATCACAGTGATTTACCAGAGAAATGAGAATAATCTGTAAAACAGACCAGACATATGAGCAATAAACCTGGATATCCTGAAACAATTCAGCCAGTTGAGAGGTATGCTCAGAACCCCTTACTGCAATGAATCTTGACCAAGGTTGACAAAGTGGTGGGTGGAAGCCATGAAAATGGGGATGTGTCTGAAGTACTGACATAGATAAGCTGACACAGTTGTTGCAGTAACACTGTCCGGTGTACTGTAACACATATTTAGTGAAATAGCACCAAGTAATTGAAATAGGAAATCTACTATAGGTAATTACACATGTATTTGTAAATATATCAGGCACTACAGGGATGTAATATCACTGAAAAACAGACACCAGTGTGAAAGTGCATACCATACCTCTCAACTGTACAGATTTTCGCAGAATGTCCAGATTGTTGCCTTAAATTTTTGGTCCATTTTTTATAAAATTGTGGTTTTCTTGCAAATCAATGGCAAATCACCATAGTCTGAAGTTCGAAAATAAGGACATAAATTTGAGTTTCAGACTTCATACCCTTCAGAAAAATTCATGCTAATGCAAAACCTGTTATCCTATCAACTTTCTAAGTTTGTAAGAGCAATATTTAAAAAGTGTCCCTATTTCTGGGGCTTTGTCCAACTTTTATTTATGGCTTTGTCCAGATTTCTTGCACCAAGAGGTTGGGAGGTATGGTGCATACCCAGAACCAATATCACCACACTCACAGTCACATACCAGTAAGTCAAGTGAACAGTAGAGTATATGGACTGTGTGAACAAATAACATCATTGTATGCCACTCACACACTTGCCCTACATTACTGGCCCAATTCTCAGTGTAGTCTGAATCCTGACCATGGTACAGGACATGTCTCAGTCTGCCTCTATGAAGGCATACAGCCAACAGACCAACAGAAACTGGACCAGCATGCACAGTCAGATGAAAAAAGGAGCCATAACACTTGTATCTACTCCCTCCATATACAACCCAAATAACATGTACACATGACATGTGTACACAATCCTGACAGTCTGTTAACAATGGCCAGACATATACAGACCTCTCAAATGTACAGTTCACCTCAGAATGTACAGGCTCAGGACTCATATCTATGACCTCTTCCCTGACATGTCTGTGGGTCTACTATATCACTGGGATGGTAGCAGGAATGAAGGCAAGAAATAATGATCCTAAATACGTCTGAGCCTCATTGACATCTGGACAAAGTCTGACATCATTTGGGGAAAGAGGCACAAACACAGGGGTAGAATGGACATATTGCTGTCATACGTTGAGACAGTTGCTGATGTTACTGGGTTTGTTGTAACATATCCTTTATGAGGAATATGACGTCAGTAATACCAATAGATGTAAGTATTTACTGACTGCATTCCCCAGAGTCCACGACTGATTTACCAAAGACACCAACCGTCTGGGGATCAGACAAAACATAACAGGCAAACATGCGGCCAGTCTGTGGACAGCATGCCAGTGGAGAGGTATGTCAGAGACATATCACTGTCACATGTGAAGTCACTCACTAAATGTATGTCCACACAAACCCTGACAATCGATCAACCCACCATGTGCATTAACAGCACTGATGACATAGAATCTGTTCACTATTCTGGGGATATGTCCCCCATGTTGTTGGGCTGTCCTCAAATGTCCTGTCCTGTGAAGCATTCCCACCTACTGTCTGTGAATGTGTAGCCCACCACCTCTCTAATGTCCCTCACACAGGCAAGGAAAAGGGCTAAGGCCCACATGAAGGAATGTCCCATATGTTGGTACTAGCAGCAGTGTCCAGGCCCACAACACAATACTATGTGGGCACCTACATAGTTGTATGGCCTTAGCAGTACCTGACATCTGCACATCTGCACAGAGGACAGACAGAAATTAGGTAGGCAATAGATTATGCAGTTAGTAGGATGAATGTTTTGAAGGTTAGAAATCTGAAACTGACATGTATGCCATTACTACATGACAGCAGTCCCAATGACATGGGCAAGAAATATAGTAGTCTACAGTTAATATAATAATATCATGTTAATATCCAATAGGAGATACATAACAACATACAGCTCAAACACCATGAACAAGATAGTGTAATACTCAGAGTCCCAGCTTTGCATGCAGGGGTGCATGGTTCGAGTACTACAATAGGCAATCTAATTTTCCATGGAAAAGCAGTGTTAAAAGTACTACTTTAATAAACACAATGTCTTAAATTATTTATGTCAACCTGTGCACTGTAGCCGGTGTAACATGTAATTGTGAGTGCATATAACATGATTTTCCATGGAAAAGCAGTGTTAAAAGTACTACTTTAATAAACACTATGTGTTAAATTATTTATGTCAACCTGTGCACTTTAGCCGGTGTAACATGCAAGTGTGAGTGCATATAACATGTGATACTACCCATGTATAAAAAACAAAACAAAACAAAACAAATCAACAAAAACAGAAAAAAATGTGATACTACCCATGTATACCTAAGTGTCCCATACAGTATAGTCACACCCCTTGCTACTGTAATGACAGCACACAGAAGCATGTTATGTACAGGAAATTAAATACACTTAGTAAATGATGTCATTACTTTGCTATTTTATCAGACTGGAATGTGAGCAATGGTTACCAGGGCTGAGCTCTGCTTAGCAGGTTAAAGCATTGGTTAAATGTGAATGCTAAGCAGATTTGCGCACTTGGAAGCAATGCTAAGCAAAGCCTAAATGGTGTAAGCACCTATTTGTTTTACTGTACGTTAGCACCACTTACCATTGTGCAAAGCCACCCAAACCCACTCAGAACTGCCTTAATCACTCTGTATCCAACAGCCCTTGCAGTTGTTGAACCCAGGATCCTGTACACTATAGCAACAGCAATATACCACTAACCCATCTGAACTGTAAGGCTTTGGGATGTTTTGTCAAACATACCGTGCATTACAGCCAGTTTACAATAGGGAAGAGACACTGTACAATCAGGAAGGATTGGTATCTACAAATATATATATATATATATATATATATATATATATATATATATATATATATATATATATATATATATATATATATGAAAAGAAACATATACATATAGAGATAGACAGATATGTATGGAGATACATATATGTGTATGACAATATGTAGATGTATTACCAATAAATACTGAGGTGTGTGAATGTATGTATGTATATGTATATATATATATATATATATATATATATATACATACATGTCTCTAACTGCCATACAAACATAATTCTGCTGATAGACCACCCATAACTGGGGCAGCATGCACAGTTGGATACAAAATGACGCATGAGACTCACATCTGCCCCCCCTCCCCACCCCACAGTCCAAATAATAAGTGAACAGTACTCTGCTACAAAACCACAATAGGTCATACACAATGGCCAGACATACAATGACCTCTTAGCAAATAAACTAACATGACTGAAGATAGTAAAGAGAAAAACAACCAGCCAGTAAGTCACACAGATTTATTATACTCTGATGGCCTGGCCAAAGCCTTCAAGGAGTAAAACATTACAAGAAATACTTGCTTTACATACAAGAAGCAATTAACACTTAATTACATTTAAATACTGAGCCTCCAATTACACTCCTCATTTAACCCATAGGGGATGAAGTATCACATTTAAAAATATAAATTGATTCTGCACATAGCAATTGTTCTTTTATGACTGTTTCATCAAACTGAGAAACAGACTATTTTCAAAATAGTACCCTGTAACCCATTACTCTCCCCATGGTGAAATTCATTTAAATGTACAGCTATAGAACTGTCTTCTTTCTTATCATTAATATGTCTCACATGTTCTAACAGCCGAGTTTTAAGATGCTTGTTACTCTTCCCCACATACAATATGTTACAAGGGCATCTAAGAGCATTCTCTATACACTGACCTCTTGAATGTACAGACTTCCACATGTTGTCCAACCTTTCCCCTCAGCAGGAATGACAGCACTAAATAATGATGACCATATACCTATCAAACTCCTACTGTATGACATCTGGACAAAGCCTGATGTGTGTGACAGAGGTCCAAAGACATGGCTATACATATTGCCATTATACACTGAGAATGTAGCCAATGTTACAGGGTTTGTTGTAACATATCTTTTCTGAGGGATATAAAGTCAGAAACACAAATGGATATTAGCATTTACAGATTGCAATCACCAGAGTATGCTACTGATTTGACAAGGACAACACCTGTCTAGGGAACAGACAAACATAACAGGCAAACCTCTGGCCATTATGTGGATAGCCCTACAGTTGAGAGCTATTCAGACACAGAACTTTGACAGACTGAAACCCATGCAGAAGTAGCATGTTCAGACAAACCCTGTTAAACTAGCTGTATGCAAAACATATAACAGCAATACTCACATTCTGCCCCTAAGTCTTGAACCTTCTCCACCATTTAGTTGGCATGTCTCCACAAGTCTTGTTGTAAGAGGTATTAGCTCACACACCTCCAAGATGTCTTCCTCACAGGTAAGGGAAAGGGCCAATGCCCACATGGAGTGCTCAGTTATAGGAGTGTGTTGCCATGATATTGGCTATTGGAATAACTACACAGCTGCTCTGCATGCAATTAGCAACTGGGGAACACCAATTGGTGCACAGGCCATCACATGTTTATGAGCATAACCTGCAAAAGACAAACTGCTATCTATTCAAAACACCTCTATCATAGACAGTTAATTACTTTAAAGCTGATCCAGTTTGAAGAAATAGAAAAGATATATCTCTGAAAACTCCAGGAAAAAAAGATATCTGGAACAAGTAATGGAAATGAATGCAGTATGTTGTCTGTGATAATGGAAAATAAAGGTTTGAAAGTTTGTTTCTCAACACGACTTGCTGTACTGATGTACTGCTGAATAGCACCAATGGCCATAGCATGTGGCTGTGTCTGTAGTGACATAGATCACAGTTCAGGCCCCTGACTCACCCCAGGAAAAGACAGCTGACATTTGGCAGCTACTGGAGTGTCTGTCAAACACCACTGACTGTGCCACTACTAAGCTAGCTACTGGGATGTTGTACATATCCATATATTACCTGTGCATATAACTATGATACACATTTTTTCTTGTAAATATAACAGATCTATACAGAGCATGTGCAGAGTAAAGTACCATTGCAGAATTGTGTGTTGAAATGTATGTGCAATAGTGAGTTCATACCATTCAACTGTACAGTCTCATAAGCACATGTGTGCCTGATATCTGTAGTCACTTACACATAGACTTGTGTTATGTTAGGCAAACCATTGTCAGGTCTGTTAACAATGACACCGTAACATAATAGCCTAGATATGAATGTGGGACATCCTCCAGGTTAGCACTGTGCTAGCAAAGCCTACTGTGCAACCAACTTACTTATCTATGTATGTAAATAAGTTGTGCATGTTCTACTTGTGTGTAATATCAGTTCCAGTGCATACAACAGACATAAATGTTTACAGGTACTGGTTGTTGTATTCTGTTCATGCCTACCACAAACAGCTATCTGAACATCAACATACAGTGGATATCAACAGTGTACACACCCTTGTTGAAATGCCAGGTTTGTGTACTATACAACAGTGAGACCACAGAAAATCATGTCAAAACGTTTCCCACCTTGAATGTGACCCATAATTTGTGCAATTCTATTGACAGACAAATCTGTTAGGGGAGTAAATATTAAAAATAAGGAATATACTATAAACTGGTTGCATACATGTGCATATACACAGAAACCACTACTTGGTTGATGCACCTCTTGCAGTAATCACAGCATTCTCTTTCTGGTTACACACATGCCATCAATTAACAAGACTCTGATTACCCCAAATAATGTTCAACTGTCCTAGTAGGATATATTTGACATTTATCCAGTTGCCTGCTACAGCAAAATACATGTTTGGCAGAGAGCTTACAAAACATTGAAGGGAACTCATTGTGGGAAGGTATCAGTCAGGAGTAGGGTAGAAAAAGTGTCCCCAGCATTGGATATACCATGGAATACAGTGGAGACAGTCAAAAGGTGGATTAAATACAGGACAACAGTGCTGTTGAAAAGAACCAGATGTCCTTCCAAAACAGATGACTAGACATGTTGAAAACTTGTCAAGGAGGCTGCCTGGAGACATGTAGCAACACTGAGGGACTTGCAGAACTCTCTTGCAAGTTCTATTTCTGTAGTACATGTGGCAACAATCACCTGGATTCTGTATAAGTCTGGCCTAGGGGAGGTGTCAGTAGATAGAAGCACTTACCTACACCAAACACCATCCAGGACTGTGCACAGGTAGCCAAACATAACATCAAGTCTCCCAAATCCATGTGCTGCAATGTGTAATGGTGTCATGAGACCAAGGTTCAAACCTACAGATGGTATTCCTAAAGCTACGTGAAGTGCACCAGCAACACCTCACTTCACCTGTGGCCACCATACACATGTTGAAGCTTGATGGTGGCAGTGTCCAGCATTAGGGTTGCTGTTCATTAGCTGGAACTAGCCCTGTAGACATGATGGATGGAATTCTGAACAGTTACAAATGACACTCACGTGTGTGCCACAGCCGTCAAGCATCTGTAAAACGTCCGAGAATGGAGAGGGGTTTCAGCTTCCAAAACAACAATGAACCGAAGCATATATCCAAAGCTAGCTAAGAATGGCTTTATCTGAACACAATCAAGGTTATGAATTCAGCTAGACAAAGCCCAGACTCAACACCAATAGTAAACACCCAGGGTGACCTCCAAGGACCATGCAGATGAACTGGCCTTGCAATCTTACAGAGCTGGGGGACCTTTGTTGGGAAGACTGTTCAAATAATGCCAAGGCAAGATGTGCCATGCTAATATACCCCTTCACAGACAGTGTGACTTCTGTAGTGCAGTTAACAGGTGCTTCAACCAAGCATTGGTTTAAGGGTGTTCATAGCTATGCAACTGCAATATTGTATGCATCTCATTCAGTATCTTCACAACTAACACATTTGTCTGTTTCTTGATTGGATTGCACAAGTCACATGTCACATATAAGGTGTATAATGTTTTCAAACGCAGTACCGTGGTCTAATTTTATATCATAAAAGAGGCTGGTGTGTACATTTATATCCATGTTACGCTAAAAAGGTCATTGTTTTAACTGGATGTGATTGCACATACATTCACTACTGCTGATGAGATGTGCAAATCAAATGTATGTCATTAATTGGTGACATCAGTCCTCATATCATCCCAGTTATGTGTCAGACAAACACATAGGGGTTGTGAGGAACAGAGCAAACATAAGTTCCAGATATCTACACATTCAGCAGTGATTTGTACAGTTGTGATGTGTGGTCTACAGTAGATGCCAGTGTGCTATATAGGTGTACAGCAATAATGTCTACATGGGTGCAGTGTGTTCTAGGGGAAGGGATGTCACCTACTAACATGACTCAAGCATCACAGAGATGTAGCTTGTTAGTAAGAAGGTTTAAGAATGGCTGCAATACATGATGTTGAGGGCCATGTAGCATGCATATCAACTGTTGGGTAATGTGAGGTCTGTGTAATATCTTTGTGCCACCTCACCTGTAACTGTATGTGTGTGTGTGTGTGTGTGTGTGTGTGTGTGTGTGTGTGTGTGTGTGTGTGTGTGTGAGTGTGTGTGTGTGTGTGTGTGTATGTGTGTGTGTGTGTGTGTGTGTGTGTGTGTGTGTAAGTAAACCATACTGTACAGGTATTTAATTAGACATATTGTCTTCCCCTCACAGATGGCAATGGGGGTCAGGGTCCCTCCCACATGGAAACCGATGTCAGTGTCTCTGCAAACTCTGACAATGATGATAGGCATAGTGAGGCACAGGCAGGGTTGTCAGGGGCTGAATCTGTACCATTGGTTGGCATCCCACTTTTGTCCACCCCATTCCTGCACACATTCACAATGCCCACACATGCCCCATCACCAGTGGCTATAGATGAGGGACAGTTGGCAGGTGGTGGCATGGGACAGGAAAGTGTGGTAACTAGGGCAAGTGTGTCTGTAGACACCAGCCATAACTGGATAACAGGTGAGGTCCCACACAGGTGGATGGACAGGGGTGCTTGGTGGAAGACTGCTGCCCATCAAGGCCCTGCCAGACATGCTACAACAGGTGTCACCAGACACATCTTTTGGACCACCATGGAGGCACAGACAAGTATGGAATGTCACAACAGACAGACTCTTAAAGTCCAGATGGCAAATATTCCTGCTATGCATGACAACATCCATGATCTTGCAGATGCCCCCCATTACTATGCTGAGGTCATGGATATATGGTTAGGTGAGATGCTGGCACTCCTTGACCGTGGGATGTCTGTATTGGAGCATGTGGTGGGAGTTGGCCATTGGCCACGTGGATATAGGACAGCACTACGAACAGCTGAAGGTCTATGTGGCCATGCAACATGTCGCTCTCACTCCCATAGTAGCAGTACCAGAAGCACAAATGCAGGGAGAGTGCTGTCCACACCACAATGCAGCAGGCCACGGGCCCTGTATAGGGCAGCAACATGACAGAACTGTGTGCATCCATGCACACAAACATCACCATCACAGCTAGGGCACATCCATACTTACACACCCAACTCTGCATGGCCCATGTAATACACAACCCCCAACCGACACACATGATGTCAACCAATTGGCCCAGCCTAGGCCTCTGGCAAACCCACACCACACCCTGTGCATATGATGACACCTGTGCCACATCCCTGTCATCCATACCATCGATGCAGGGATGTTCTAACATGGTTCTGATGCACAGGGTGAATTTAGTACAGGCTAGCAATGTAATTCTGTGTAAAGTGCTGTCAGCCACCATGTTTATTGTTTACACATCAGCGTGTGTAGCTGTCTAGCCATGATGCACTATTGCTGTTATTAAAACTGACTGACTGCTGTCTCCATCATGTATATTGTTTGCGTTCTAGGTGCCTGTCTGTCAAGAGGATGTAGCCCTGCAGTCCTTTCCTACAAGGGGTATGGCAGTGTGGTAACACATTGACTGTGTCATACCCGGGGTACAACTGTACACAATTAACAGGTCTGTATAACAGTTATTGCATGTGCCACATGACTGATAGGGCTAAGGGGTGTATACAGGTTAGTGCATGGTGGCTGATGTCAGCAGGTCTTGTACAGTGGTAATTGGTAAGTGTCCTGGGTAGTACACACCAAAGGTTTTTGAATACCACACACACAGAGGGTATTGTGTTGATGCAACACAGAGAATACTGTTCACATACAAACACACACACAGGATCACAGTTGCCAGAGTTGGGTTTGACACCCCCACCCATCTATTTATTGGTGGTACACTATTAAGTAGTTATCAGAGGGGGCACAGATCTCATATTGTGTTGTGTTTCTGAAGTACATGTATAGCGTACACACCAATGCACGCACACACACACACACACACACACACACACACACACACACACGCGCGCGCGCGTGCGCGCGCACCAATACTGACATTAGCAGACCAACCTATCTTATTATTTGTAACATACTATTCCATACTGTTGCACAGGGCTTATAGGGCTGCACAGTGTGTACAGATACCATTACTGCTGATGTGAACAGCAGACCTCATCCAGTAGACTTAGGGATTTATACTGTGTGTACCATGGCATAAATATGAATCCAATGCCATCCAATGAATGTCATTTGTACACACACACACACACACACACACACACACACACACACACACACACACACACACACACACACACACACACACACACACACACACATGATACTCTTCTCTCACACACATTTGCCAGGAGTGGGAGTAGAACCCCTTTCTATCTATTCATTGTTACAACATTGTTATGCACTTATCGCATGCACCATGGCAGTTATGGGGTGACACTTGTCCAAAGCTATGTCTACAGCTAGGGACATCACCAAGCCTTGCAAAACATGGCAATGGGGGATGTACTGGGTGAGAGAGGCCACAAAATACTGTAACCTACACATATAGACACACACAATAACACACACACACACACACACACACACACACACACACACACACACACACACACACACACACACACACACACACACACATTTGCAAGGTCTCATATTAGATGCCATAGCTATGTGGTTGTTGGTATTATAGTGTTATGCAGTTCACACACACACACCACAGAGCTTATAGGTTGTGGAGTGTCCCAAGGTACCTATATAGTGAATAAAATCTACAGCACTTGTAAGGTATGGCAACGATATTTGTACTGGGTGAGATGGGCGACCAACTACTTTCACCCACCTATTTACTCATTCACAAACACACTAAAATACACTAATGCACACACACACACACACACACACACACACACACACACACACACACACACACACACTTGACAGTCCTGAGATCCATAGTTTCAAAAAGTCATAGGTGTGTACGTGGCAAATGGACATGAAGGCTTTACAAGGCTAGCCCATTGGAATACACTGGCATCATAGCACCTAATGATACTCTCCAGTGTGTGTACTGTGTATAGTTACTGTAGTGATCCCCAGGGTGGGTATTCTATTCCCCATCCACTCCTCCTAATATCTCTTGTAGAGGACCAGTGCTGTTCTCAGCTTGACATGTGTGTGGTATCTATTTCTTGGTGTGGGTAGTCTCTGGGCTGTGCACCTGTCTCTCCAACATGCCCTATTGATTGTGAGGATGGAGTTGGGGTATCTGGGGCATGTTGTGTGACAGATTGGTTTCTTCAGATGTAGTATTCCTGACAGGATTGGGTCAGACATGGGTGTGTATGTCAGACAGAGATCACACTTACATAGGCAATATGACACAGAGATTCAGTGCAGTTGTTGGAGTCTGTCCATATGAGGCAAGTGTGTAGTACCTAAGATCCTCTTTTTGAGGTACATTTGCACACTCTCCTGTTGTGTCTGTTGTCCAGTGGGGTACATGGTAAATGAGCCATAGTACACATTGATTGGCCTACTGAGGGTTATGTACATGGAAACACTGTCCTTTTACTTCCTGGATTCCACACTCTGAGTCTGGTGTAGTGACACATGGTAGGACATTCGGAAGACAGTGGCACTGTTGCGTTCACCATACAGTTTACTGTCAACCTGTGTTCCCAGTTCTGTTATACTAACATCAGTGTTCAGTGGACTACCATCAATATATTACTTTATGGGAACCATGTCCTACCCAAGAGGGATGGCGGCACATCATCTGGCATTGAGCATATGTCCAAGGTTCTAACAACAGTCATAGGTCTCAGAGGCCTTTGTGTGGGATGTCAACCTTGTGTAATAATAGCACCCATGTTGTATTCATCTGCAAACATTGGTAGCTAGGGCGCCTTTGTATTGGGCTAGTCCTCAGAGGTGTGGTTCCAAATCATGAGGGAACTCAGGTCCACAACCTGTGGGACTCCACTCGTGACTATTCAGCAGTCTGAGATGGGGTCTGCTGCTTTCACACTGTGGGTTCTATCTGTGAACCATTTTGCAGGCCACCTACTGATGTAGGTGTGGCTGCCTACTTGACTGTGTTTGTGTATAATTCCTGAGTGAAGAGTGATATCCAAGGATTAGATGGGTAGGCTATCTTGTTATTTATTCTATACTGTCACACAGTTATTGCACATGGCACAATGCTTATTGGGCTGCAGAGTGTCTACTGGTCCCTCTACAGTGGGTGGCAACTGTGAGCCTTGTAATGCAGACACTGGGAAATGTACTGGGTGGGCAACAGCAAAACATTGCAAAACCCACCCCCCAATGGTATGGTTCTCACAGAAACACAACAACCAAAAGGATACTGTTCACAAACACAAACACACCAACATACATTTGCCCAGACTGAGATTAGAACCCCTACCCATCGATTTACTTCTACTACAGTATTACATATTTATTGCATGAGCCACAGAGGTTATAAGTTGACAGCTGTGCAAAGGTACTTCTAAGGTGAGGAACCTTCATTTGTAAAGTGCGGCAATGGGTGATGTACTGGGTGGGAGAGGCCACAAAATACTTTAAACTACACATATATACACTTAAACACACACATTTGCCAGTACTGGGATTAGACCTCCTACCTAACTATTTATGTGTACTATAGTGTTATACAGTTATCACACGTGCCACAGAGCTTATGGGGCTGAGGTCTGATGGAAGACACTTCTAAGATGACTGATATCTACAGGACTGCTAAAGCAGGGAAAGGAAATGTGTAGTGGGTTTGAATGGCCCCAAAGCTTTTAGTTGTCAACACACACACACACACACACACACACACACACACACACACACACACACACACACACACACACACACACACACACACACACACACATACACACACACACACACATCGCTGCATGCACACACACACACACACACACACACGCACACGCACACACACACACACACATACACACACATTTTACATTTGCCAGGACTGAGATTAGAACTCCTACCTAACTAGTTATTTGTACTATAGTGTTATGCAGTTATTGCAAACACCACAGAGATTATGGGGCTGAGGCTTGACAGAAGGCACTTTTAAGATAACTGATATCTGCAGGACTGCTATATTAGGGGAAGGGGAAGTGTACTGGATTTGAATGGACCCAAAACCTTTAGTTGTAAACACACACACACACACACACACACACACACACACACACACACACACACACACACACACACTTTTACATTTGCCATGACTGAGATTAGAACTCCTACCTAACTAGTTATTTGTACTATAGTGTTATGCATGTATTACATGCACCACAGGGCTTACGGTGCTAGGCCTGACAAAAGTGACTTCTATGGTGACAGATATCTTCAGGCCTGCTAAGGTGAGGCAATGTGAAGTGCACTGGGTGGGGAAGGCCAGTTCATTCCTAGAGCCTACTGAAATTTCTCTAAGTGTATGAGCATGCCCAGTGTGTCCTTCTATAGTACATGTGGGACTCCATTCCAAGGATTGTTGATCTCCAGTCCAGTTTGTTTTGTACTATATCCATACCTCTCCACCTGTTGGTGCAGGATATCTGGAGATAGCCTAGTAAAATATGGGGACAGTGGGCCATACAGTGATTGTGACAATTTCTCTCAGTGATGTACGGGTTGCTAGGGTTACAGGGCTTGTTTTAGCAGACATCTGTCATATATGCCATTTGACACTGTCATGTATTGCTTCCATACCTCATGACATACCTCCTCAGATCATCATACCTCCTCAGATCATCACAGTGATTTACCAAAGGAATACAAGATGGATGATGCACACACCAGGATTGTGGGCCAAATGCTACACATTCTTGCACAATCCAGCCTGTGGAAAGGTGTGCCTACAAGCAATTTATTTCTGGTGCTGTATAAATGGTCCAGCACCTTGGTGATATATTACAATGGTGGAATCTCTGTACATTTATGTTCTGGTCTGGTCTGATTTCCAGTCCACAGTTGGGTAATATAAGTCAGACAGGATCAGGGTGACAGACAGACTCCAGATAGATATGTAGGGGGTAGGATATGTGGGGGGTGTCCTGGGTCAGATATGTTTGCCTATAGATACCAGTACTTTGCATTGGGTTCTTTTCAATGGTTGACTGCACCTGGAGGGTCTTGTGTGTGTCAGACTGTTTGACCAGCCTGGAGGTGTGTGTTTGTCACACATATATGCATGGCTCACCTCATTTTGCTTGGATGGCCACATGTTGGGGTCAGGATTTTGCACAGAATGAATGATCAGGGAGGGGTGTGTTACTCCCCATGGCTGTGGGCCAGTGTTCTGTGGGTGTATCGCAGACTGTCCACATCCATGACTCATATATCTTGTTGGTTACCCAAACAAGTGTGGTTTTCAAGCAAAGTGTTTTGCAAGTCACTCAGGGTTGAAGTCAGATATTACTGACAGTTGACAGTGCAGTTTCAGACTTCATACCCATCAGACATTCCATGCTAATACAAAACATTCCATCAGCTTTATAACATTATTAGAGCAGTATTCCACAGGTGTCCTTCTCTTTGAACCTTCATCACCCCATTATTCATGGCTTTGTCCAGATATCTGGCTCCCTGAGGCTGGCAGGTTTCCTCCTAGCAGTTATCAGCATGGCCTTTCTTTGCAATTTGTGGACTGTGTTATGTTGGTGTTATGCACCCCATAACACTCCCTAACAGGGCACTGTGGGTAAGGCATAGGCATTTGCCAGAGGCCTGTATACCAGGTGTGACAGATGCAGGCCATCTGTAGCAAGGCAGTGCATTCTGATGAGCATATGTTCCCAGGCTGCCAGCAAGAGACACCCCTGGGATGGCACCAGTAAGGTGAATGTGGGTTTTACTGACAATTGCTTTCTGTTACTACTGCGCCATCACTCTGGGTGACAGCCGGATGCTGCTTAAGGCTAGGAATATGTTACTGCATTTCTATGGGACTATTGGGGGGTGGCACAACTGTACATGATACACATCTGCACAGACTGTGCTGATATTTGCTTAACATTTTGGTCCATTTAGCATAGTGGTGAGCCCTATCTTTCAGACTACAGGCATAACAGTATCAACCAAAGATCAGATTGTTCTGGCATAGACATTTGTAGTTTTAGACTTGATAAATTTCAAAGCCATACTGCCGCTGCCAGACCTGCTGTGATATCACTGTGTAAAAGTCTGTGGGTGGGGATTTCATAGATGTCACCATGTGGGGCCTTTGCCAGGCATTTCTGTATGGTTTTCTACAGCTGATCTGCTGTGTGGGGCTGGTGGTGGGTATAGGACCCTCACTTTGACATCCATGCATTTGACCTCTGACCCCCCCAGCTATTTGGCTCACCACATATACTGCAGTGATATTTGTAAACTAGGGTGGTACTGCATGGTGTGGGTAGGGCAGTACTGGGGATGCACTTCCTGCTGTCTCACAAAGCTGTCAGTTGTCTGCTGCTATCCTAGTTAGCCACCCCATTCCCTTACATGCTTGATCAATACCATAGATATGCTATCAGAAAATTCCACTCCATTCATTTATTTTGTTACAGAGACTGGCTTATATTGTGCCTGCAGCTGTTGTGAGGGTGGTGCTTGAGGGCTGACTATGTCAGATGCACAATACACTGCCTATACATGGTCAGGTCTAGGTGGTGTGATGTTTGGCATCCATTTTACTGTGTGTGTGAGTCAGAAAGAGAGAGACATCTGTCCCTGGGTCCCTACAGTGTCAGTGTATGTGCTATGTGTTGCCTCTTTGCCAAGGCCAGGGCATACTGAGCATGCATCTGTCTGCCTACAGAGGCAGGCTCAGGATGTTCCTCCTCCAAGTCACTCTTTGCCTGTGGAGGCCTTGGCAATGGTGGGAGGGTGTGTCATCCTTCCCCATTTTGTTCCTGCTGCAGCTGTTTCCCTAGGATCATATTGTGTAGCATGGTACATACTATGAACATATGTGCACATGTAGCTGGAGAATACTGCAAGGCTTCACTGGATATGTCAAGGCAGCGGAACCGTGACTTGAGCATCCCAAACACACACTCTATAATCATCCTGGCTTGTGCGTGTGCCTCATTATGGTGTTCTTGTGTGGGTGTGTGTGCATTTCTGATGGGTGTCATCAGCCACGGCTCCAGTGCTTAGCCAGCATCCCCCACCAGCTGGCCATATGGGATGTCCCCACTTTCAAACGCTCGGTACAGCTGTGACATATGCCAGATGCGAGAGTCGTGATAGCTTTTGGGGCTGCCAGCACACGCATTCATGATAATACCCTGGGCATTGCGCACAACCTGGCAGTTGATGGAGGGGAAGCCCTTGCAGTTTACGTAGACCCTACCCCGTTCACCAGGTGGTGCTTTAATGTGGATGTGCGTGCAGTCTATGGCACCCAAAACCTCTGGGTAGTCTGCTACACAGTGGAAGAGACACATATTGCTGGTCCTCTCCTCACAGATGCTGGGAAAGTGAATGTTCTCAGTGGCATGTGGTCGCATGGCATCCAGGAACTGGTGGAGTATCCTGGACGCAGATGCCTGTGTGACCCCAATGATATCCCCAGTTGGTCTTTGGAAAGTGCCTGTAGGTAGTATTCTTAAGGCTACACATACACATACATTGGTATCCACTGGGATGGGTTCCCCTCTGTTGGTTCTGGCACTGAGGCAAGGCCAGCACAGCTCAATAAGTTGCTGAAGTATGTCCCTGTCCACCCTGTATCGCTCTACTATCTCCAAATCATGTAGCCCTAGTAGGTTACCCTGAGTCTGAACACTCTTCTCCCCCTTGGTCTGAGTTGGTTGTCAGCATTATCCTCCTCTCCGCCCTCAGTCTCTAGCACATACTGATAGATCAAAGCAACAGCAGCCCCTAACATGTTTTGTTAGTTTTGTCAGTTTAAAATTCCCCCAGATGTGTACACCAGTGGTGTAGAGTTTGTGGGAAAAAAACAGACTGAAAGGTGTTTCCATAGTTTATAGTAGTGTGCTAGGCTGCTGCCTGTGTAATTGGCTGATTCTGAAACATTCCACCTGCCAGCTATGCTTGTTTTTCTTGATTGCTTTCCTTCTGCAGTTTCCCTTTCCCATTTCCTCCCTGTTTAAGCCCTGATGCATGCCACACATTCCCAGTGCTCAAATTTCAACAGTTCTGCTATCCCCTGTGTTTTTTTTTGTGTGTTTTAGGCCTGGTGCATGCTGTGCACACCCATTTAGCTAAAGTAAACAGTTTTAAGCAGAACTGGCCTTTCCTAAATGCGAACACGCTCTGCATTTCATGGAATAGGGAAATATAGCCTCGGACACACCCCCTGCCTTAGCTGTGCTTAGCTAAGGGCAAACATGGGCCACTGAGCTCCAATGTGCTTACAGCAATCATGACACACACCCTTTTCATGTTAGCTCCTCCTCCTGTCAACACTATGGTGTTGGAGCATGTACACAGTTAGGTGCAGTCTGACATTTAAAAGAAATCTGTGATTCAGTATAAATCTCCTCATTTGCATACACCGCTGTCTTACTCCTGAGTTACCACACTTACACTGACCATTTCCCCTTAGTAACCACTATTCCCTGGTATTGTTTTCATTCTGCATACTATTGACTTTTATGGCAAAATGCAGATTTCTCTCAAACTTGCTTTTTTTTTTTCCCTTTTTTTTTTTTGTATTTTCAGCACAATCCCATTTGTGTGCCTCTGCCCTATGCTTAAACCATCAAGATCGGCCAAAAAAAAGTTTTATTTTAAAAAAATAAATTATTTTTCAAGCCAATGACCATATATTTGGCCATTGGCATGCCTAATAAAGGGAATGCATGCTTACTTTGAGGCTGTCATGCCTCCATTTTCTATTTTGCAGAAATATATTCGGCTACTAGCCGAATACATTTCTGCACCCTACACTGTTCCTGCACGGAGACCTGCCTGCTTCCTGGATCGCTAATTCAGCTCATTTGCATGGTTTTCATCAGCAAATGAGCTGATTAGCATACTGCATTGCTTTCTTTGCAGGAACAGTGTAGGGCCGCTCGTGCATGTGAAAACGGGATGTTCCTGGATCGCTCTGTGGTCATATTCT
Source organism: Protopterus annectens (assembly GCF_019279795.1). NCBI lineage: Eukaryota > Metazoa > Chordata > Ceratodontiformes > Protopteridae > Protopterus > Protopterus annectens. The sequence goes on from NC_056741.1 coordinate 1,617,555,068, forward strand.
GTGCAGGAGAGGCTACATTGCTCCTGCACACAATTTTAAGCTTCATGAATCCTGGGGAGTAACTATTACATTTGTAATATTTTGTCTACAACTTGTAATATTTCAGCAACCACTCAGGTTACACACATACTGTCAGCAGCATTTTATTCATTTAACTGAGGGCTCTTGTATGAAGCTAAGGAGTTATGCTTGTGTTTCTTGTTTGCTGAGATATTTAGAAAAATGTGAAACTTATATCTATTTAAATTAATATCATAAAAATAACAGTTAATATCTATTTACCTGCACTAGACAGAGGTCAAATATTAATGCAGTTGAGTTTGCTATTGTGTAAGCTTTAAGATGAAAACTTTTAAAACATTGTACATAGCATGGTTTTAGAATTATTGACACAAATATGAACAAACAATATTTGACGCCTAGAGGAGTCAGTTGGAGGTAACTGTAGATGACATGGAGGTGTCACTGGGATTTAATGAGTTAAGATATTTGTGTTCAAAACATACTTTATATACACCCCAGAAGACCTGAAGGCAAGTGACAACAATGTCCATTTAGAGGAGAAAATTGTGCTGGGAGTTTTGTTCTGATTTCAGTCTCGCATGGTACTGAGTGAAATATGGCAGAAAGAGTTTGGAGCTCAGGATGTTTGCTCTGTAACTTTCAATGTGTGGAACCTAAGCCTTTCAACAGAATCAAAATATGTCCTCACATTTCAAACAAATGTTCATATTTTTGGAACCATAGGGGTTATAAAAGAAGTATAAACAGCAAACCCTCAAGTTCTAGGTCTTAAACCAAATTTTTTAAGTCACAGAAAACACAGTGGTGAAAATTCAGTAAAGCTTACAGAAATTCTTTTTGGTGTATGCATCGTGGCACAATGCGTATATGAGTGTGGACAATTTTGAATTCAGTGAGCATCACCTAGTGGCTAGCAAGCACGCGCAAACAGGGAAAGTTCTGTGGAATGCAAATAACCTCATCAGCAGTTGAATCTTATGCAAATGACCCAGGTGGAGTTATCCAACAAGCTGAAAGACATCCGTGTAGACTCTGTATCAGTGTCTGTAGTGTATGCAGAATTTTTTCTGAGTACAGGAGTCTACAAGGACAGAAAAGGATGTAAAAACCACAAATATGGACGTAACTCCCCAGAAAATGATAGATCACAGACACAGATGTGCAAAAGGTGCATTGTGGATGTCTGAAAAAGGAAGGGAATATGTAAAATAAATAATTTTTTTTAAATAATTTTGACATGTTTGTTATATGCACCACTGAGTGCAAACATGCTTAACAGAAATTAAAAAAAATAACATTTCTAATATGTTTTTTCACAAATATACTGTAGGACCTTTCATCAAGTCCATACAATGGTGTATACATGCTGTCACCAAGCTCACTTGGCTATGAATAGTGTAGTATCTAGGCTGTTGGCACAGATATGTATGCAAATAAGGTGGATTTCCTGAATTGCTAAAAGGAGCAACCATGTCCGCATATCCTCTTCGTTTAGGCCCCTACATGATATTGATATTCCCAGAGGATGTGGATGATATCAAGGGGATGAGTCTTATTATTTTTAGGATTTTTTTTGTTCCCAGCCACGCATATTTGCATGGCACACCACATAGCTGAGTGTGTTTGTGCACACAGATCAACTACGTGACAGTGATGATGCAGGCAGCAATCAATTAAAACTGGATATCTTCAATAAATATTTTTGACTTTTGTATAAGCTATGTTGTTTGCCATGTCATGCACTAAAGTAGGGCCTTTAAATTATGTTAATTATATTGTGGGCAGGTGAACTGCATCATAATTAGCCAATACCACATGGCTGACCTAAAGCAGAACTGTATAAAGTATGCATGCACCCTACATTCTGAATTTCTATGAATACTCTGGGCCATTGGAGTAGAGACTTGGGAATTTTAACAGGGATAATGTTAGGGACTGTTGCCGGTCTGCTACATCTGTATATGTTCAATGCTGACATCAGTGCTGATGGTATTGCTAACAATAGGCCTAGGCCGAGAAGGAGAAGAGTGTTCAGGGCCAAAGTAACCAATCAGGAGCAACCTGAGCTGAAGATTGTAGATAGGATACTAGCTACAGGTACTTTTCAAAATGCGGACATAATGGGGGTTTCACAATCATCTGCATCCAGGATACTCCACCAGTTCCCAGATGTTATGCTTCCACATGCCAGTGAGCACATATCTTTTCCTCTTACCCCTGAGGTGAGGGACAGCAATATGCAACACTTCTACCATGTATCAAACTACCCTGAAGCAGTGGGTGAAATAGACTACACACATGTACACATCAAGGCACCACCTGCTGATCAGGGTACAATCTATGTTAACCGCAAGGAGTACCACTCCATCAACTGTCAAGTCATGTGCAATGCCCAGGGGATAATCCTGAATGCGTGTGCTGGCAACCCTGGAAGTTATCATGACTCCCATATCTGCAGGCATCATAGCTGTACCGGATGTTTACTAGGGGAGACATCCTGCAGGGCCTTTTATTGGGGGATGCTGACTATGTCCTGGAACCATGGATGATGACACCCATCAGAAATGCACACACATCCATGGAACAATGCCATAATGAGGAACACCAACAAACTAAAACATCATAGAGTGTGTGTTTGGGCTTCTGAAGACATAGTTCTGGTGCTTCAATGAATCTGGTGGAGCCCTGCATTATACTCCAGCCACATGTGTACAGATATTCACAGTATATTCAGCAGGCCTCATGCATGGAATATTTATGCAGTCTTACTGCAACAGATTACTGGTACATCATGGAAGGGAGATGTTAGACAGTCAGTTTAAAGTGAGAGTAATACTGTCATGTATCCCAGCAGAACATGTGGTGTTGTTCCCCCACCTCCAACACAGCAGTGTTCCCTTGTAACTGCTTTAACAGTAACTCATCAATCGTATATGAGCATTTCACTTAGTCTCTGGACAGTATTACAGAAACTGATCATACATTGTATGTCCTAGGTAACAGAGGAAAAAACCAATGTACTTTTTATGCAGGTAATTGTGTAATGAATGACCCCCTGTCTGTCAAGCATCTATTGCAGCTTAAAGGACTATGGCAATCAATTTGTGTTATGCCATTCATGGTTCATATTTATAAGTATCCACTTGTTTTGGATGCGAGGTATCAATAATTTGTGTTCTACAGACTTTCAGTCTGTTTGTGCTGTACTGTTTTAACTGTTGTCACATATTAATTACATAAGACAACTTTACAAAATCTTAGCCAATGTGAGTGAAGTGCAGCAGTGCAGAAACAGGGACAGATGTCATATTGTGTAATGCACAAAATCCCGGACTGGAGTACAGCTAGGTGTGGGCTGGAGTCAGATTATAAGTAGTGAAAACTCCCACTGGGCATGCTCATACAATTAATTAAGCTGAGCACAAATCTGTTGCTCCTCACACAATGACTTTTATAATAAATATATATATATATATATTTATATATATATATATATATATATATATATATATATATATATATATATATATATATATAAGAAAATAGCAGAAAAACGATCACCAAACGGAACAGTATTCTAATGCCAGTAGTACACCAAATAAAAAAGAACACAGTCAATGGCATATATAGAATCCCGAAAGATAGTAGCACTGGTATCCAAAATCGCAAGGAGCCAAACCAAATATTCGCACTAATTTCCTTGTAACTTCCTCTCAAATTAAAAGAAGTACGATGCAGGAAAAAATACAGCAACAGTCAGTAGACCAAAATTTAATAACAGAGTAGCGCTTTCACCCACAGGCTTTGTCAACTCACAATTACAACCATATACTAGTGCTTTATATATAAAATAGAACTACATTCATTGGTTAGCTAATAAAAACAATCAAGACTAATTAAATATAATTAATTAAAATGCAATTTAAGAGTAATATTTAAAAAATTCATATTATATTCTAAATATATACACACTTATGTATCCAATAACTGTATACATAAAGACTTCATAGGCATATATACATATATATACATAAAAAATTAAACATATGAAACATAGAACAATACAACTTGCTGATGATAAAGTAACAAGTGCTAAGGTGTCACCTTTTAGTGTTATGTACTTTCTTAGTTCTTCTTTTCTTAAGGATGGGTTTAATTTGAATTTTGTCATTCAATCCTGGTGGCTGATGTGCCCTCAGGCGAATGATCCATCTAAGTTCACACTCTAGTATTAAATTATCAAAATCCCCTCCCCTAACACTGGGGTGAATGTGTTGTATGGCACGAAAGAGAAAATTATGTGTGGTGCCTAACATATCATGATGTTTGGCAAGTGCATTATGTTCTGAACGCTTGCTAATATGGTAGACATGCTCCCTAACCCTCTCTCTGAGCTGTCTACTGGTCTTTCTTACATAAAATGAAGTGCAAGCTGTGCATGTTGCCAGATAAACTAGCCCTTTGCTCATACAATCAGTTCCTGTGCTAAACTTGAATTTCCTATGTGTTACTGGATGCTCAAACACATCATCTGTTTCTATATAGATACACTGATTGCATCTACTACAAGGAACACTATTAACATGTGGTCCAGGGGTAAATGGAGTACATCTAATACTAGATAGTGATGGGTAACATAAAATCCTTTTAAGGTTTGGTTTATTGCAGAATGTAAAGTTGGGTATCTCCCCCACTAAATTACCTATTTCATCCTCCAGAAGAAGTGTATCCCAGTGTTTTACTATACTTTCCTTCAATATACCAAAATCCTTAGTATAGTAGGTTAGAAATCTCATACCTACATCCTTATTACTTTCAGTGATACTTTTATTTATATCAAATTCAGAAAAATAGGGTCGGGCTATAGTATCCCTCTGCTTATATATATCTTCAGAAATCAAATCAAACACTGTCATATCATAGCCTCTGTCGCTGAAGTTACTCCTAAGTAATTTTAATTCTCGTGTGAATCCTTCCAAGGATGGATTCAACCTGGATGCCCTTGTAATTTGGCCCTTTACCACATTGTCAAAGACAAATCTGGGATGCATACTGCTCCTATGCAGGAGCGAATTTCTATAACAGGCTTTTCTATGTATAGAGGTATTCAATAAACCACTGGTTAACCTCTCTATATTCACATCAAGGAAAGAAATTCTATCATAAGAATATACAAAAGTAAATTTCAAATATTCCGATAATTCATTCACTTGTATAAAAAATTCTTCTAGTTGATATTCATCTCCCCGCCAAATAAAAAAGAGGTCATCCACAAACCTCCTATAGAAGCCTATATGCCTCCTAAAGTTATCCAGTGTGAACAAGGAGTCCTCTTCCCATTGTGCCATGACCAGGTTGGCGTAGCTATTGGCACAAGCCGTGCCCATAGCTACGCCTTCCTTTTGCATGTAAAAGGTGTCCCCAAAAAGAAAAAGATTTGTGGTAAGTACTGTCTCCAAAAATAAAGTCAGGAGATCAATCCTGTCCCTACTCATACCCGTATTCCTCCGTAAATATTGTTGTATTTTATGAATACCATCATCATTGGGAATAACTGTAAAAAGACTCACTACGTCCATAGTAACAAGAATAAATCGTTCATTCTCCTTCAGCGTCTTAGTGTATGTATACAAATCAATTAAGAACTGTTTGCTGTCTATTAAAATATATTCATTAGCACGAACTAGAGGGCCTAGATGATATTCCAAATATAAGGCAAGTGCCTCAGTAACCCACCCTTGACCAGACACTATGGGTCTCATGGGTGGGTTTACTAATGTTTTGTGAATTTTTGGTAATCCATTAAGTATGGGAATTAAAGGATTGTCCATCTTAAAATATTTATATAGCTCAAAATCTATGTCACCACTTGCTAATAAATCATCCAACATACTATATACCATAAATACCTTATCTAGCACTGTCGACATATTTATAGTTTCATAGAATTTGCTATCATTCAACATATCTGTCATGATACTCACATAGTCAGCTCGGTTCATAAGAACCACTGGCCCACCTTTGTCAGCTGGCCTCACTATTAATTCATTATCTCTCTTTAGTAAAATCATAGCATTACGTTGAGCCTTGGTCAAGTTGTCCTTATAGTATCTTCTATTTCTGTTATAATTATTAGAAGAATTATAATGTTTGTAAATATCATTTTCCACTAATTTCGCAAAAGTATCTAATAGTGGATGCAATATCGGCATATATGTACTGTAAGGACAAAAAAGAGAAGTGTGCAAACCAGCATTATGGGTGCTATTAAATTCTAATTTTAATTGTACATTACGTACAAATTTCTTTACATCTATAATCATATCCGTGATATCACCTCTGCTTGAAGGGACAAAACTAAGGCCCTTATTAAGGAGTTGCATTTCTTCTAAATTAAGTTCTCTATCCGACAAATTAACAACTAGCGATTCCCCATCTTGTCCCACATCTTTTTTAGAGTGGGACCAACATGTTCGCTCTCTGGTACATCTTTAAATAAATTGAATACCCCTTTCCCCATAGCTGTGCATCAGTCTATGGAAAGAAAGAGGTCTATGAGCAGGGGAAGGCACAAACGAAAATTACCAAAGAGCGAACATGTGACATAGATTTTGAGCTATATAAATATTTTAAGATGGACAATCCTTTAATTCCCATACTTAATGGATTACCAAAAATTCACAAAACATTAGTAAACCCACCCATGAGACCCATAGTGTCTGGTCAAGGGTGGGTTACTGAGGCACTTGCCTTATATTTGGAATATCATCTAGGCCCTCTAGTTCGTGCTAATGAATATATTTTAATAGACAGCAAACAGTTCTTAATTGATTTGTATACATACACTAAGACGCTGAAGGAGAATGAATGATTTATTCTTGTTACTATGGACGTAGTGAGTCTTTTTACAGTTATTCCCAATGATGATGGTATTCATAAAAATACAACAATATTTACGGAGGAATACGGGTATGAGTAGGGACAGGATTGATCTCCTGACTTTATTTTTGGAGACAGTACTTACCACAAATCTTTTTCTTTTTGGGGACACCTTTTACATGCAAAAGGAAGGCGTAGCTATGGGCACGGCTTGTGCCAATAGCTACGCCAACCTGGTCATGGCACAATGGGAAGAGGACTCCTTGTTCACACTGGATAACTTTAGGAGGCATATAGGCTTCTATAGGAGGTTTGTGGATGACCTCTTTTTTATTTGGCGGGTAGATGAATATCAACTAGAAGAATTTTTTATACAAGTGAATGAATTATCGGAATATTTGAAATTTACTTTTGTATATTCTTATGATAGAATTTCTTTCCTTGATGTGAATATAGAGAGGTTAACCAGTGGTTTATTGAATACCTCTATACATAGAAAATCCTGTTATAGAAATTCGCTCCTGCATAGGAGCAGTATGCATCCCAGATTTGTCTTTGACAATGTGGTAAAGGGCCAAATTACAAGGGCATCCAGGTTGAATCCATCCTTGGAAGGATTCACACGAGAATTAAAATTACTTAGGAGTAACTTCAGCGACAGAGGCTATGATATGACAGTGTTTGATTTGATTTCTGAAGATATATATAAGCAGAGGGATACTATAGCCCGACCCTATTTTTCTGAATTTGATATAAATAAAAGTATCACTGAAAGTAATAAGGATGTAGGTATGAGATTTCTAACCTACTATACTAAGGATTTTGGTATATTGAAGGAAAGTATAGTAAAACACTGGGATACACTTCTTCTGGAGGATGAAATAGGTAATTTAGTGGGGGAGATACCCAACTTTACATTCTGCAATAAACCAAACCTTAAAAGGATTTTATGTTACCCATCACTATCTAGTATTAGATGTACTCCATTTACCCCTGGACCACATGTTAATAGTGTTCCTTGTAGTAGATGCAATCAGTGTATCTATATAGAAACAGATGATGTGTTTGAGCATCCAGTAACACATAGGAAATTCAAGTTTAGCACAGGAACTGATTGTATGAGCAAAGGGCTAGTTTATCTGGCAACATGCACAGCTTGCACTTCATTTTATGTAGGAAAGACCAGTAGACAGCTCAGAGAGAGGGTTAGGGAGCATGTCTACCATATTAGCAAGCGTTCAGAACAGACTCTGCCCTTCTGAGCTGGGAATTTTCTGGTTAAAGGTTTATAGTGCCTGAATATTTGAACTGTATCTTACTGAAATTGGTTCACCTTGTTTGCTCTAGCATAGACTAGATCCAGGCCTACTGAATCTAGCTTTGTTTATATACTTGTTGTTTGTTTGCTTGTTATTTCCCTGGAAGCTAATTCACCTAATACGCAACTTCTCAGCGCTTCTGTGGATCACTAGTGATATCTGCATTGCTTACTGTACTTATTTCCTTGTTTCACTTGAAAGAAAGTTACTGTTTGTCGTTTTTGCATTTAGTTACTTGTATCACATTGCACTCAAGTTACCTGGCACTTGCTCACTAAAGCAATTATATAAGTCAGCACTAAAAATTAAAAGCACTACACCCTCACTCCCCACTGGCCCTTGTTTTCAATTAAGGATTTCCCAATATTATTCTAGCATGTCCAAAGGTCAGTTGTCAATCTCCTCTCCGGTCCAGCTGGTGAATCTGGGAATCTTGAGGCAATGTTATAACTGCCTCATGTACACAGACAACCCTTTCCTCCTCCCACATAACACAAATACTTGCGAGAGATGCAGCTATTTAGCCAAACTGGAGGCTGAGCTCTCTCAACACAGGACTGGCAAGACCAGACAGGAGGAGAAGGCAACTACACACACCACAAAACCAGCCTCACATAATGCTACCACTCCACTGAATCAAACACATAAACACACAAAGACATACTCGGAGGCTCTGAGTAACACTTTACCTAAACAGCAGAGGCCTCCAAAGCAGACACCCAAACAACTGCTACCTCAAGACACCCCACAAGCAACACATAAACCACAAAAGCAGCGTGCAAAGCAGTCACAGCCCTTAAGGCCAAATACAACACCAAACATACTTGTCATAGGTGACTCCATAGTCAGACACACTGACGTCCCACTCACCAGGCTGAACAAGGAGAGGGTCACAGTAAGCTGCCTATCGGGCTAGAATCCGCCACATAACACAAGCACTCGGGTCACTCCACAGCAAGTACAAATATGACACAGTCATTGTCCATGCTGGTGTGAACGACCTGAGACGTACCTCCCTGGACTGCATGAAAAGAGACATAGAGGAGCTCTCTGATTATGTAGCCCAGGCAGGTATGACCCTAACCCTGAGCAGTATCCTTCCTTCACCAAGAATGATGCCACAATATAGAGACAAGATGATCAGCTTTAACAATTGGCTTAATGTCTGGTGTCATTCAAAGGGGATCCAGTGTCTGTCTGCCTGGGATGACATGCTTGACAAGCCACGCTGCTTCGCAAGGGACGGCTTGCACCTGTCACCCTGGGATTCCGGATATTGGCTAAGGCTCTTGCCACCCCATAGTGCCTTTTTAGGCAAGGCTCAAATTCTAAACCTACCACCCTAGAAAACAAAAATGGGAAGAAATTGAGGTAATGCTGCTCAATGCCAGAAGTCTAAATCTCAAAATGCACGCACTCAAGGCCCTTCTCAGTATGGAGAACATCGATGTCTGTGCTGTAACTGAAACCTGGTTCAAGGCTCCTGAGAGCACCCCGGCACTATTAGGTTTTACCTCATATCATGCGTTCCGGCCCCAAAACCCGGACCACTCCACAAAAGGAGTGGTTGTATCCATATTCATAAAGGATACTCACACCTCCAGGTTGGTGGCAACGCATGAAGCTTCCGAAACCATCCAGGTGCAACTAACAATAGGCAAAACTGCTCTACAAATTGTAGCATGCTACAGGCCACCCTCTGAAACTCAGGAACCCCACACAGCCTTCCTGAAGACACTGGAGGGTATAAATGTATCTCCAAACACCATCATATTGGGTGACTTCAACTACCCGAATATAGACTGGGAACATTACTCAAGCCCTAACTTTCTAGCCCAACGGTTCCTGGAGTTCATAAATTCAAATGCCATGGAACAGCTAGTCACTGTTCCCACGAGAGGAGAAAATATACTAGATCTCATTGTCACAAACATGGGGACAAAATGCTCCACACCGAAGTATATCCCTCATTGGTGAGATCTGATCATAAACTAATCTCACTGGAAATCCACATCCCGCCCCACCCCAAACAAAAAGACCATAGTGAAGAACTTCTCTAAAGCAAACTTCACACTACTCAAGACTGGTGTGGTATCCTTCAAGGCCCCTGAGTCAGAGGAAACCACAACCCAAGCTGGTGAAGCCCTTACAAATGCCTTCTATGAACACCTCCAGGACTGCATGGATCAGGCAATCCCAAATAAAACCAAGACTCTTTCCACAAAGGGCAAACGTCCAGTCTGGTGGACCCCAGCCATTAACAAACTTTACAATAAGAGGAGAAAGCTATTACATGATAGAACAAAATCCATAAAAGGGAAGTCACCCCTGATCATTATTAGTAAAAAAATACGAGCACTCATAAAATCAACTAAGGCCAATTTTGAGAGAAAAATTGCCATGGATTCAAAGGACAATCATAAGGCCTTTTTCAGCTATGTTAGGAACCTGGGTGGAAACTCACAGATATGCTCAGAATTAGTCCAAAATGATACAAAAATCACTGAACCCACAGACATTGCCAACATACTGGCAGACAGGTTCAGTGCAAACTTCACCCCCCCCCCCTAAAGGAGAGATAACTATCCCAGCCGAGTGTAGCCTCCCGGACATCTCAAATGCGCAGGTGAAAGCTGCTCTCTCTAAAGCTAAAAACACAGCATCAATGGGACCGGATGGTGTCCCCGGCTGTGTGCTACACGAGCTAAATGAGGAATTAAACCCGCACATAAGGCAGCTGTTTAATCTCAGCCTTACCACAGGATACGTGCCCAAGGAGTGGCGTCGGCAACTGTGGTCCCACTCCACAAAGGTGGCGCCCACGGACCCTGGTAATTACGCCCCATAAGCTTAACAAGTCTAGTCTGCAAAGCTATGGAGAGGATCATAATGGAGCTCATAAACAAAGATATAGGGGACTTGCAGACATTGGACCCGACCCAGTTTGGCTTTGTCAAGGGAAGATCATGCCTTTTGAACTTGGTCGACTTCTTCAAATAGTCACCAAGGCCATTGATGAGGGAAAGGCAGTCCATACAGCCTACCTTGACCTTGCAAAGGCTTTCGACACAATACCCCACTCTGGTATTGTAGAAAAACTTACCAGCTTAAATGTAAACCCATATGTCACAAGATGGGTTGCAAACTGGCTTAAGGACAGAACCCACAGGGTTAGAGTTGCTGGCGCTGTGTCAGACTCCAAGCCGGTCACAAGTGGTGTCCCACAGGGCTCGGTCCTTGGCCCCCTATTGTTTGGCATCTACTTCTCAGAAGTACAGGCCAACATGGGAGGACTTTGGCTGACAAAGTTTGCAGATGACTGCAAACTGGGCCATAGTGGAAAGTGCATCGGACACGGATATCCTTCAGAAGGGACTCACGGAAACAGATAGCTGGTGCCAGAGCCATGGCCTGAAGTTAAACGCCAAAAATGTATAGTCATACCCTTCGGGAAAAACAAGGTAACCCCAAGCTACCATATAGGTGGCAATCCACTAAGCACAGAAGAGGTTATCAGGGACCTGGGGACCCAGGTTGACAGTGGCCTTTCTTTTGACACTCACATTGCTAAAGTGGTTAGAAAGACCTTCTACATTGCCCACCTGATCATGAAGGGATTCACATCCAGATCTAGTGAGGTCATTGTTCCCCTGTACTCTTCACTTATCAGACCAATGATCGAGTACAATGCCCCATTCGGGATGTATCTCACCCGACATCTGCAGCAATTGGAGAGACCCCAAAAGTTCCTCACCAAAAGGATAAAGGGACTCCAAAATCTGTCATATGCTGCCAGATTGAAGAAACTCCAGCTCTATTCAGTCGCATACCGTCTGCTCAGAGGTGACATGTGCCTGACATACAAGGCCATGTCCAACCCGGAATTAATGGACATGCTCCACCTCAAAAATCCAAATCCACCAAAACCACTAGAGCAAGCGACTTAAACCTTAGCACGGATATAAATAGGACGTGCTGGAGGGATAGATTTATCACTCAGAGACTCCCTATGCTGTGGAATAAAATCCCGGTCCATGTGAGGCAGAGCACCTCGCTGACTCTGTTCAAGAGAAATCTAGACCTGTGGATGGGAGATCGTAGGTTTACCCCGGGAATCATCTCTGGGTCACTGCTGGACAGAGGCACAACAAACTAATGGGCACAGTATTTTTTTCATATAAGGGGTGGCGTAAGCCACAATAATTTGGGCTAGGCTTATAAATGCCTTAGGGCAGATAGCCTAGTATAAACCTATGAACCTATGAACCTATAATGCACTTGCCAAACATCATGATATGTTAGGCACCACACATAATTTTCTCTTTCGTGCCATACAACACATTCACCCCAGTGTTAGGGGAGGGGATTTTGATAATTTTATACTAGAGTGTGAACTTAGATGGATCATTCGCCTGAGGGCACATCAGCCACCAGGATTGAATGACAAAATTCAAATTAAACCCATCCTTAAGAAAAGAAGAACTAAGAAAGTACATAACACTAAAAGGTGACACCTTAGCACTTGTTACTTTATCATCAGCAAGTTGTATTGTTCTATGTTTCATATGTTTAATTTTTTATGTATATATATGTATATATGCCTATGAAGTCTTTATGTATACAGTTATTGGATACATAAGTGTGTATATATTTAGAATATAATATGAATTTTTTAAATATTACTCTTAAATTGCGTTTTAATTAATTATATTTAATTAGTCTTGATTGTTTTTATTAGCTAACCAATGAATGTAGTTCTATTTTATATATAAAGCACTAGTATATGGTTGTAATTGTGAGTTGACAAAGCCTGTGGGTGAAAGCGCTACTCTGTTATTAAATTTTGGTCTACTGACTGTTGCTGTATTTTTTCCTGCATCGTACTTCTTTTAATTTGAGAGGAAGTTACAAGGAAATTAGTGCGACTATTTGGTTTGGCTCCTTGTGATTTTGGATACCAGTGCTACTATCTTTCGGGATTCTATATATGCCATTGACTGTGTTCTTTTATATATATATATATATATATATATATATATATATATATATATATATAAAATATATATACATATATGTATATATATATATATATATATATATATATATATATATATATATATATATATATATATATTTATATGTGTGTGTGTGTGTGTATATGTCTCTCACTATCCCTCTCTCCATATATATATATATATATATATATATATATATATATATATATCTATATATATATAGCTATATAGTTAGATATATAGATATAGATATTGATAGATATATGCATACACGTATACATCTCTGTCTCTCCCCATATAACTAGATAACACATATGTAGATCAGACACACACAAACCTATATATATATATATATATATATATATATATATATATATATATATATATGTATATATATATATATATATATATATATATATATATATATATATATATATATATATATATATATATATATCCCTGTATATGTATATATATATATATATATATATATATATATATATATATATATATATACACGTGTGTGTGTGTGTGTGTGTGTGTGTGTGTGTGTATGCCTGCATTGCCCGACATGCCCAGATTGTGTTGATTAAAGCTGCACTATGACACATATATGATATTGGTCAATGGGCTCAGCAGTAGATAATGTACTTGCTTACAGCCCCCTCTGCCTACTGGATGTCAACACAGGTACACCAATAAGTGTATAAGTTGTGTAATGCATAATGTTGTGTACTCACGCATTGACAGGGTAAATTGTTTTTGGCAACAGGTTTGCCCATCCAAATGCAAACAGACACATATGGCCAAAATGGCTACTGTTGCCACATAGCTAGGATAAAAAACAGTTGTCTGACTGCTGAGCTACTAGATTTAGATGATAGCAAGAAACAGTTTCACTCTGCGGGCCACATACACTGTTCAGCAAAGGCCTTGTGTATGTTCTCTACAAGTAGTTCACCTGTAGTTAATTATAAAGTTGGCTTAAGCCGTGGCACATGCCTTAAGTACTCTGATCCGTAGTGTCTAGGACTAGATAGTTAGGGATTCTAATCTCACTACAGCCCACTTGGTGTGCATGTGCATCTTCCTACAAAGCAAGTGTGGATCCCATATTAATTTCCAAACTGCAAAGGATGTGCACTTTTTGGCCCTTGCAGTTGATGCAGGCCTCCAAACTCCTGTCTTACACAAGGCCTGCTGATGTTATCTACTACAAGACTACCAGCAGCCACCTTAATGGCAGACTTAAGACATGGTGTGTGTGTTAATTAACGTGGTCTGTAGTGTGTAAGACTAGATGCGTTGGGGTTCTAATCTCACTTCACCCAACTTGGTGTGTTTGTGCGTGAATGTGCATTTCCCTACAAGGCAAATATGATTACCACACTGGCTTAGAAAGAGGCAGAGTTTTGCACTATTTTGGCCATAGCAGGTGATGCAGGCCTCAAAATTAACTGTCTTTCACAAGACCTGCTTATTTCATCTAGCATAAGAGTACCTATAGACATGTTAATGTCAACCTTGAGGTGTGTTGTGTGTGTTACTACTCTGATCTGTAGTGTGTAATACTGGAGAGGTAGGGATTTTAATCTCATTGTAACCAAGTAGGAGTGTGTGTTTGCTGTGCACTGTCCTGCAAACATTAATTGGTAATGATGCCATTCTCACTGTAGCCAGGTTGTCTGTGTGGTTATCAGTCTGCACATTTTACATAAGCCTATGGGATCATAGGATCATTGGAGTTTAACAGACTAATGAACCTAGGGCCCTTATAATCCTAGCTAAGTTCTTACCCTCATTTACAAAATCAGCACCTATTGCCCTATCCAAGGGGGACACAGGCAGAACCCCACGGTGAATTATTGTCAGGCATCCAATTCTATAGACTGCATCTGAAGAGGGCCAATGAGGTGCTCTGTTTGACATTAAGTGGGTGTCTATTGCAAAGGTTTGTTAAACCCTAGTAGATGTATCTCTTCTTCCAGCATGTTTTATTGATGTCATATACCAGGTTGTTGTCCTTACAGTGAGTAATCTGTGTACCATTTGACTTACAGATATGCAGTATTACCAGTAAAGCAGGGTCACAGATTGCCTCGTATGCAAGGTAGATATCACCTCTGAGTAGTCTGTATGACACAGATTACAGTTACAGTGATTTCAAATGATCACTAGGAGAGATACCCTTTTAAGGAACCTTTGTGGTCTCTGCAGTTGCCACTGGTACTTGGAAACATGCATAACAAAATGGCCATTGCACTTAAATATTGGCCTGATGAGGGAAGAGTACATGGAGCCTATAACTACTTCATATTTGGGTGACAGTGCCCTCAGTTATGACATGAGCAAGATATAATGCCATGTGCTTACCACTGTGGAGACATGGTGATCTAAGGTAAGGTAAGTGTAAACCTGTGTCCCCAGGTCTCTCAACCTGAGTATGTACTTAAGGTGTTGCTATTCATGTGCTGCTCAGCAGGAACTTTGCTAATATTGAAAGGAATTATACTACATATATTTACATGGAGTTTAAGGCCATGATTGTGGCAACAATCATTTGGTCATGTATGACCCTCTAGTAGGATGTTGACATAATTTGGAGAGTCTGTGACTGCTCCCAATTTGCAGGCATCAGCAAACCTTGTCAGCCACAGGCATTTGTATTTGTATGTTGGATAAAAGGATTCCAATCCTTAGAGGACCCAGGATTGAACCCTGTGGAACACATACCTCTCAACTGTCCCTGATTTTCAGGGACGTCCCTAATTTTGACTCAAATGTTTGCTCTGTCCCTCTTAATCCCTCCTAAAACTAGTGACTTTTGGAGGAAAGGTGGTGAATTACACTTAATGAATAATGACAATAATTAAGAGTTATAGACTTCTTTTACTTCAGAAAATGTGTATTAATTCATATGCTCTGATTCCGTCAATGTTTCAAGTTAATAGCACTAATATTTTAAAGGTGTCCCCGATGGTCCCTGATTTTTTCTTGACTTGTCCCTGATTCTTTTGAAATTTGTTCCCGATTGGTTAAGAGGTCTAGTGGAACACCACTGGTTACAACTCTGCTAATGGAGGTGGATACCCCTATTCTGACTATTTGAGTGCTATTGGTGAGCCATTTGGTGACTCCTCTAATGATATTACTGTTGATGGCTAGTTGTGTGGGTTTGTCAATGATGTTTGAGTGGTGGATAGTGTCAAACAGCTTGACTAAGTCTAGGTGGTTGCATGCACAGATGTACCCTCATCCAGGTCATTGGTGACTGCCCCTAGGTTTAACAGACATGATCTTCCTATCACAGCTCCATGGTCATGTGTTTTTAGATTGCCGATATCATTGTTGATACATTCCATGATGAGTTGTCCTATTGCCTTATAGATATGGCTAGTCAGGCTAATAGGCCTATAGTTTCTATGGTCAGTGGATGCACCACCTCTGTGCAAGGAGATAACGGTGGCAGATTTCCAGTTAGCTGGGATGCAGCCAGTGGTTACACTATGATTGTAAAGAGTTTCTAATGGTGCTGGTAATCCATGTTGGATACCATGTAGGACACAACCTGGGATGTTAGCAGGTGCAATAGATGCTGTTTTTGTCACCTTACAGAGGCCATATAGTGCCTATTCTTTAGAGATTCAAGATATGTGACAGGTTGTAGGGATGTCATGGTGTATGTATGGTGGGGACAGGGGAGTGCAGTTGTCACAGAACCTGTTGGCCAACAGGTTAGCTATGCCTACAGGCTCATTATATGTGGTATCATTATGTACAAGTTCAACAATGCAGGCCTTTCCTTTTATGCTACACATGTAACTACACAATGTCCTGTGTCTGCCCTTTGTGGAGGAGGCTAATTTTGCCCCATAATTTGTTTTGCAGGAACTTCACAACAACACTCTTTTTGCTTGTTTAAGCTGAGGAGGGTGTGTCACCATTTTAGGGGGGCTCCCTCTCTCCTAATGTAAGACACCAATGTCTGCTTCTTATTGTAAAGCCTGCTAATGGCAGTTGTACACCAGGCAAGTTTGCTGTGCCATGAGGGGTTTGATTTGACCTTGTCAGGCAGAGTTGTGATTCAATGCAGTTGTGCAGGTGTTTGTATAAAGCATTGGTGTAGAACTTGGCATAGTTGTCTGTTCCATCTGAGGGAGGTGGTGCAGTCAAGCTATTTATACCATTCCCTAGTAGGTTATAATCTGCTTTGTTGAAGTTTATTACTTCATACACTGTGGGGGGGGGGGTGTCATGTGTGATACTTACTTTGAATGAGTCCAATCTGTGGTCAGATCTCACCAGGGAGGACCTCACAGTGGAGGATGTACAGTGGTGACCCATATTGGCAGCACCCAATCCAGTATGTTGTCTCCCTTATGTGGATATCAAACCACTCATCCAGGGGATTGTAGTTAAGGAAGTGAACTAACATCTGGGCAAGTGATTTTGACCACGTGTAATCTACCCAGTTGGTGGGTAGTTAAAATTAACCAAAACCATCTTGTTTTGATGTCTCTTGATAGACTCAAGTAGACCCATTTAAGCACATTGGGTGTCCTGATTCATGGAGTTGCTCCTGTAGTTGGCAATGGGTTGATTAGGTACCCTACAAGCAGTCAAAAGCACCTGCAGTTTCTCCAGGGAATCATACCATCTAACCAATCTGGATGTGTATCTATCCTTAATGAATATGTATACACCACTTCCATTACTTTGCATGCTTAAGTTTGAGGTCTGAACATGTGGAAGGGGTGTAGCCTGGTATGGCTGTGATGCTCTCCACAGCCTTGACCCAGTTGTCTGTGACTGCACAAATGTCTGCTTCTTCCTAGGTGGGGACAGCTTCCACAGAGTGGAGTTTAGTGGCGACATTCCTAGCATTTAGCAGCATAACCGTGATGTTGTTTGTAGATGGGCTTTTCTCGTTGGAAAATGTTTCCTTGTGACACTGCCTAAAAGGCACTGTATGGGGCTGGCAACAGCCTTGGCCAGTTACCAAAATACCAGGGGTGACAGATGAAGACTACTTCTGGGAAAGCACTGAGGTCTGTTGAGCAGGTAATCCCAGGCTGACAGATAGTGGATCCCCTTACATTGACATCATACACTACGACACTGTGTCAATTATTGACATCAGTCATTTTCCGTTTGCATGAAACCATCATCCTAAGTGATGGTAAACTGCAGATCAAGGTCAGGGACATACCTGCCTGAGACACATAGTATGTCAGCCCAGGCATGTCTCTGCATACAGTCCAGAGCAGTATGTCTCACGTTGTACACACCAACAGGAACTATGAAGTACTCATAACAGTACCTGATGTTGACCAACTTGAGTGCATGTGTGATATGGTATATCCTAGCACCCCACAGAAAGCTGACCATGACTTTTCCCTTATGTAGCCTAGTGAGAGGCACATCAGTGTGTCTCATGATGTAATAATCTATGAGTAATATGCATATAATAGGCAGCAATCAATTAAAACTGGATATCTTCAATAAATATTTTTGACTTTTGTATAAGCTATGTTGTTTGCCGTGTCACGCACTAAAGTAGGGCCTTTAAATTATGTTAATTATATTGTGAGCAGGTGAAATGCATCATAATTAGCCAATACCACATGGCTGACCTAAAGCAGAACTGTATAAAGTATGCATGCACCCTACATTCTGAATTTCCATGAATACTCTGGGCCATTGGAGTAGAGACTTGGGAATTTTAACAGGGATAATGTTAGGGCCTGTTGCAGGTCTGCTACATCTGTATATGCTCAATGCTGACATCAGTGCTGATGGTATTGCTAACAATAGGCCTAGGCCGAGAAGGAGAAGAGTGTTCAGGCCCAAAGTAACCAATCAGGAGCAACCTGAGCTGAAGATTGTAGATAGGATACTAGCTACAGGTACTTTTCAAAATGCGGACATAATGGGGGTGTCACAATCATCTGCATCCAGGATACTCCACCAGTTCCCAGATGTTATGCTTCCACATGCCAGTGAGCACATATCTTTTCCTCTTACCCCTGAGGTGAGGGACAGCAATATAGGTTCATAGGTTCATACTAGGCTCTCTGCCCAAGGGCATTTATAAGCCTAGCCCATAGCTATGTGGCTTTCGCCACCCCTTTAGTTTGAATAAAAACTATGCCTATCATTTTTCTGTGCCTCTGTCAAGCAGTGACACTGAAGTAATCCCTGGGGTATATCTGCGATCTCCCATCCATTGGTCAAGATTCCTCTTGAACAAGGCCAGCGAGGTGCTCTGCCTCACATGTACCGGGATTTTGTTCCACAGCATAGGGAGTCTCTGGGTGATGAATCTGTCCCTCCAACACGTTCTATTTATAACCGTGTCAAGGTTTAAGTCTCCGCCCTTGTGGTTCTGAGGGATCTAGATTTTTGAGGTGAAGCATATTCATCAAATCTGGGTTTGACATGGCCTTATATGTCAGGCACAGGTCACCTCTGAGCAAGCGGTATGAGACTGAATAGAGCTGGAGTTCTTTCAGTCGGGCAGCATAAGACATATTTTGAGACCCTTTATCCTTTTGGTGAGGAACTTTTGGGGCCTTTCAAGCTGCATCAGGTGTCTGGTCAGATACATTCCGAACGGGGCATTGTACTCAATCATAGGTCTAATGAGTGATGAGTACAGGGGACGATGACCTCCCTTGATCTAGATGTGAATCCCTTCATGATCAGGTGGGCGATATAGAAGGTTTTCCTAACTACTTTAGCAACATGAGTGTCAACGAAGGCTACTGTCAACTTGGGTCCCCAGATCCCTGATGACTTTTTCTGTGCTCAGTGGATTGCCACCTATATGGTAGCTAGGGGTAACCTTGTTTTTCCCGAAGGGTATGACTATGCATTTTTTGGCGTTTAACTTCAGGCCATGGCTCTGGCACCACTTATCCATTTCTGTGAGGCCCTTCTGGAGGATATCTGTGTCAGATGTGTTTTCGACTATGGCGCCCAGTTTGCAGTCATCTGCAAACTTTGTCAGCCATACACTTCTACCATGTATCAAACTACCCTGAAGCAGTGGGTGAAATAGACTACACACATGTACACATCAAGGCACCACCTGCTGATCAGGGTACAATCTATGTTAACCGCAAGGAGTACCACTCCATCAACTGTCAAGTCATGTGCAATGCCTAGGGGATAATCCTGAATGCGTGTGCTGGCAACCCTGGAAGTTATCATGACTCCCATATCTGCAGGCATCATAGCTGTACCGGATGTTTACTAGGGGAGACATCCTGCAGGGCCTTTTACTGGGGGATGCTGACTATGTCCTGGAACCATGGATGATGACACCCATCAGAAATGCACACACATCCATGGAACAATGCCATAATGAGGAACACCAACAAACTAAAACATCATAGAGTGTGTGTTTGGGCTTCTGAAGACATAGTTCTGGTGCTTTAATGAATCTGGTGGAGCCCTGCATTATACTCTAGCCACATGTGCACAGATATTCACAGTATATTCAGCAGGCCTCATGCATGGAATATTTATGCAGTCTTACTGCAACAGATTACTGGTACATCATGGAAGGGAGATGTTAGACAGTCAGTTTAAAGTGAGAGTCATACTGTCATGTATCCCAGCAGAACATGTGGTGTTGTTCCCCCACCCCCAACACAGCAGTGTTCCCTTGTAACTGCTTTAACAGTAACTCATCAATCGTATATGAGCATTTCACTTAGTCTCTGGACAGTATTACAGAAACTGATCATACATTGTATGTCCTAGGTAACAGAGGAAAAACCAATGTACTTTTTATGCAGGTAATTGTGTAATGAATGACCCCCTGTCTGTCAAGCATCTATTGCAGCTTAAAGGACTATGGCAATCAATTTGTGTTATGCCATTCATGGTTCATATTTATAAGTATCCACTTGTTTTGGATGCGAGGTATCAATAATTTGTGTTCTACAGACTTTCAGTCTGTTTGTGCTGTACTGTTTTAACTGTTGTCACATATTAATTACATAAGACAACTTTACAAAATCTTAGCCAATGTGAGTGAAGTGCAGCAGTGCAGAAACAGGGACAGATGTCATATTGTGTAATGCACAAAATCCCGGACTGGAGTACAGCTAGGTGTGGGCTGGAGTCAGATTATAAGTAGTGAAAACTCCCACTGGGCATGCTCATACAATTAATTAAGCTGAGCACAAATCTGTTGCTCCTCACACAATGACTTTTATAATAAATATATATATATATATATATATATATATATATATATATATATATATATATATATATATATATATATATATATATATATATATATATATATATATATATATATATATACATATATATATATATATATATATATATATATATATATTTATATGTGTGTGTGTGTGTGTGTATATGTCTCTCACTATCCTCTCTCCATATATATATATATATATATATATATATATATATATATATATATATATATATATATATATATATATATATATATATATATAGATAGATATATAGATATAGATATTGATAGATATATGCATACGTATACATCTCTGTCTCTCCCCATATAACTAGATAACACATATCTAGATCAGACACACACAAACCTATATATATATATATATATATATATATATATATATATATATATATGTGTATATATATATATATATATATATATATATATATATATATATATATCCCTGTATATATATATATATATATATATATATATATATATATATATATATATACACACGTGTGTGTGTGTGTGTGTATGCCTGCATTGCACGACATGCCCAGATTGTGTTGATTAAAGCTGCACTATGACACATATATGATATTGGTCAAAGGGCTCAGCAGTAGATAATGTACTTGCTTACAGCCCCCTCTGCCTACTGGATGTCAACACAGGTACACCAATAAGTGTACAAGTTGTGTAATGCATAATGTTGTGTACTCACGCATTGACAGGGTAAATTGTTTTTGGCAACAGGTTTGCCCATCCAAATGCAAACAGACACATATGGCCAAAATGGCTACTGTTGCCACATAGCTAGGATAAAAAACAGTTGTCTGACTGCTGAGCTACTAGATTTAGATGATAGCAAGAAACAGTTTCACTCTGCGGGCCACATACACTGTTCAGCAAAGGCCTTGTGTATGTTCTCTACAAGTAGTTCACCTGTAGTTAATTATAAAGTTGGCTTAAGCCGTGGCACATGCCTTAAGTACTCTGATCCGTAGTGTCTAGGACTAGATAGTTAGGGATTCTAATCTCACTACAGCCCACTTGGTGTGCATGTGCATCTTCCTACAAAGCAAGTGTGGATCCCCTATTAATTTCCAAACTGCAATGGATGTGCACTTTTGGCCCTTGCAGTTGATGCAGGCCTCCAAACTCCTGTCTTACACAAGGCCTGCTGATGTTATCTACTACAAGACTACCAGCAGCCACCTTAATGTCAGACTTAAGACATGGTGTGTGTGTTAATTAATGTGATCTGTAGTGTGTAAGACTAGATGCGTTGGGGTTCTAATCTCACTTCACCCAACTTGGTGTGTTTGTGCGTGAATGTGCATTTCCCTACAAGACAAATATGATTACCACACTGGCTTAGAAAGAGGCAGAGTTTTGCACTATTTTGGCCATAGCAGGTGATGCAGGCCTCAAAATTAACTGTCTTTCACAAGACCTGCTTATTTCATCTAGCATAAGAGTACCTATAGACATGTTAATGTCAACCTTGAGGTGTGTTGTGTGTGTTACTACTCTGATCTGTAGTGTGTAATACTGTAGAGGTAGGGATTTTAATCTCATTGTAACCAAGTAGGAGTGTGTGTTTGCTGTGCACTGTCCTGCAAACATTAATTGGTAATGATGCCATTCTCACTGTAGCCAGGATGTCTGTGTGGTTATCAGTCTGCACATTTTACATAAGCCTATGGGATCATAGGATCATTGGAGTTTAACAGACTAATGAACCTAGGGCCCTTATAATCCTAGCTACGTTCTTACCCTCATTTACAAAATCAGCACCTATTTCCCTATCCAAGGGGGACACAGGCAGAACCCCACGGTGAATTATTGTCACGCATCCAATTCTATAGACTGCATCTGAAGAGGGCCAATGAGGTACTCTGTTTGACATTAAGTGGGTGTCTATTGCAAAGGTTTGTTAAACCCTAGTAGACGTATCTCTTCTTCCAGCATGTTATATTGATGTCATATACCAGGTTGTTGTCCTTACAGTGAGTAATCTGTGTACCATTTGACTTACAGATATGCAGTATTACCAGTAAAGCAGGGTCACAGATTGCCTCGTATGCAAGGTAGATATCACCTCTGAGTAGTCTGTATGACACAGATTACAGTTACAGTGATTTCAAATGATCACTAGGAGAGATACCCTTTTAAGGAACCTTTGTGGTCTCTGCAGTTGCCACTGGTACTTGGAAACATGCATAACAAAATGGCCATTGCACTTAAATATTGGCCTGATGAGGGAAGAGTACATGGAGCCTATAACTACTTCATATTTGGGTGACAGTGCCCTCAGTTATGACATGAGCAAGATATAATGCCATGTGCTTACCACTGTGGAGACATGGTGATCTAAGGTAAGGTAAGTGTAAACCTGTGTCCCCAGGTCTCTCAACCTGAGTATGTACTTAAGGTGTTGCTATTCATGTGCTGCTCAGCAGGAACTTTGCTAATATTGAAAGGAATTATACTACATATATTTACATGGAGTTTAAGGCCATGATTGTGGCAACAATCATTTGGTCATGTATGACCCTCTTGTAGGATGTTGACATAATTTGGAGAGTCTGTGACTGCTCCCAATTTGCAGGCATCAGCAAACCTTGTCAGCCACAGGCATTTGTGTTTGTATGTTGGATAAAAGGATTCCAAACCTTAGAGGACCCAGGATTGAACCCTGTGGAACACATACCTCTCAACTGTCCCTGATTTTCAGGGACGTCCCTAATTTTGACTCAAATGTTTGCTCTGTCCCTCTTAATCCCTCCTAAAACTAGTGACTTTTGGAGGAAAGGTGGTGAATTACACTTAATGAATAATGACAATAATTAAGAGTTATAGACTTCTTTTACTTCAGAAAATGTGTATTAATTCATATGCTCTGATTCTGTCAATGTTTCAAGTTAATAGCACTAATATTTTAAAGGTGTCCCCGATGGTCCCTGATTTTTTCTTGACTTGTCCCTGATTCTGTTGAAATTTGTTCCCGATTGGTTAAGAGGTCTAGTGGAACACCACTGGTTACAACTCTGCTAATGGAGGTGGATACCCCTATTCTGACTATTTGAGTGCTATTGGTGAGCCATTTGGTGACTCCTCTAATGATATTACTGTTGATGGCTAGTTGTGTGGGTTTGTCAATGATGTTTGAGTGGTGGATAGTGTCAAACAGCTTGACTAAGTCTAGGTGGTTGCATGCACAGATGTACCCTCATCCAGGTCATTGGTGACTGCCCCTAGGTTTAACAGACATGATCTTCCTATCACAGCTCCATGGTCATGTGTTTTTAGATTGCCGATATCATTGTTGATACATTCCATGATGAGTTGTCCTATTGCCTTATAGATATGGCTAGTCAGGCTAATAGGCCTATAGTTTCTATGGTCAGTGGATGCACCACCTCTGTGCAAGGAGATAACGGTGGCAGATTTCCAGTTAGCTGGGATGCAGCCAGTGGTTACACTATGATTGTAAAGAGTTTCTAATGGTGCTGGTAATCCATGTTGGATACCATGTAGGACACAACCTGGGATGTTAGCAGGTGCAATAGATGCTGTTTTGTCACCTTACAGAGGCCATATAGTGCCTATTCTTTAGAGATTCAAGATATGTAACAGGTTGTAGGGATGTCATGGTGTATGTATGGTGGGGACAGGGGAGTGCAGTTGTCACAGAACCTGTTGGCCAACAGGTTAGCTATGCCTACAGGCTCATTATATGTGGTATCATTATGTACAAGTTCAACAATGCAGGCCTTTCCTTTTATGCTACACATGTAACTACACAATGTCCTGTGTCTGCCCTTTGGGGAGGAGGCTAATTTTGCCCCATAATTTGTTTTGCAGGACTTCACAACAACACTCTTTTTGCTTGTTTAAGCTGAGGAGGGTGTGTCACCATTTTAGGGGGGCTCCCTCTCTCCTAATGTAAGACACCAATGTCTGCTTCTTATTGTAAAGCCTGCTAATGGCAGTTGTACACCAGGCAAGTTTGCTGTGCCATGAGGGGTTTGATTTGACCTTGTCAGGCAGAGTTGTGATTCAATGCAGTTGTGCAGGTGCTTGTATAAAGCATTGGTGTAGAACTTGGCATAGTTGTCTGTTCCATCTGAGGGAGGTGGTGCAGTCAAGCTATTTATACCATTCCCTAGTAGGTTATAATCTGCTTTGTTGAAGTTTATTACTTCATACACTGTGGGGGGGGGGGTGTCATGTGTGATACTTACTTTGAATGAGTCCAATCTGTGGTCAGATCTCACCAGGGAGGACCTCACAGTGGAGGATGTACAGTGGTGACCCATATTGGCAGCACCCAATCCAGTATGTTGTCTCCCTTATGTGGATGTCAAACCACTCATCCAGGGGATTGTAGTTAAGGAAGTGAACTAACATCTGGGCAAGTGATTTTGACCATGTGTAATCTACCCAGTTGGTGGGTAGTTAAAATTAACCAAAACCATCTTGTTTTGATGTCTCTTGATAGACTCAAGTAGACCCAGTTAAGCACAGTGGGTGTCCTGATTCATGGAGTTGCTCCTGTAGTTGGCAATGGGTTTTCTCCAGAGAATCATACCATCTAACCAATCTGGATGTGTATCTATCCTTAATGAATATGTATACACCACTTCCATTACTTTGCACGCTTAAGTTTGAGGTCTGAACATGTGGAAGGGGTGTAGCCTGGTATGGCTGTGGTGCTCTCCACAGCCTTGACCCAGTTGTCTGTGACTGCACAAATGTCTGCATCTTCCTAGGTGGGGACAGCTTCCACAGAGTGGAGTTTAGTGGCGACATTCCTAGCATTTAGCAGCATAACCGTGATGTTGTTTGTAGATGGGCTTTTCTCGTTGGAAAATGTTTCCTTGTGACACTGCCTAAAAGGCACTGTATGGGGCTGGCAACAGCCTTGGCCAGTTACCAAAATACCAGGGGTGACAGATGAAGACTACCTCTGGGAAAGCACTGAGGTCTGTTGAGCAGGAAATCCCAGGCTGACAGATAGTGGATCCCCTTACACTGACATCATACACTACGACACTGTGTCAATTATTGACATCAGTCATTTTCCGTTTGCATGAAACCATCATCCTAAGTGATGGTAAACTGCAGATCAAGGTCAGGGACATACCTGCCTGAGACACATAGTATGTCAGCCCAGGCATGTCTCTGCATACAGTCCAGA